>NC_090732.1:101055547-101060547 GCF_036898095.1 Palaemon carinicauda
CGAACAGACAGTTTCACTGCTTGATGAAGCAAATTCTAATGTCAAGGGAAAACAGCACCTGGAAATACTGAATTCATCAAGGTAAATCACATTCAAGGAGGAAATCTTAATTATGCGTTGAGTAAATCATCATACTTATCAAGTTTGGGATAGATCAGTTGCATTGGTTAGCAGGCATTATAATAGTTGGTATTTTGTTATTCATATACAATCATTACAATTAAGAATACTAAGCAAAACTGCCATGTAGCAAGTTTTCAATTAAGAATTAATTGACATACGAAATTATGACAGAATTTTTTGACTGGGAAGCATTGATCTCCTGTTGCAGTGAAATCAGCCCGGGATTCTAAGATTAAAAAAAAAAAATAAATAAAAGTAAAATGTTGTGCCCTAGATATGAAAATCGGTAATAAGAATATTTCTCTTTTTTTCCGTAATAGACTATGGATATCATATCTGGAAAAGAAAAAAAATACCTCCACATTACCTTATTTTAGCATTTTTCGAATACTTAGAAGTGTAAGTTGGGAAGTATGTAAGATGATTATTTAATAATTTCGAAAAGCAGACAAGGTGTTTGTTTAGTGAGAAACATAAGCTTGTTACCTAATGAGTTTATTTTTTAGGCTGTGTTAAGGATGAGTCTTCTTATCTATAATGAGAATCCCCTTTAACTGCACTTCTTAATACATGGTTTATTCATAAGAACTAAAATGGATTTAAAGGATGCAAAGATATAAGTTAATAATTTAACCGATCATTGTATATATTTTTATTATAAAAAAGATACATGAGTTGACAACAAGCTTATAATTAATGAGAGGTATCTTTAGATCAGTTTAGCAGTTTTTATAAATCACCCTAATAAATTGAGACTAGAATAATAAAAGGTTTAATGCGTATATTTTGGGGGTGATAAAAGATAACCCAATACCAAAAGTTGTACGCTTTTTTTGCTAGTTCGTCCTGGTGCACTATGGTTGGCCAAAAAAAAAAAAAGGATGAAAAATATATCGCCGGAAGGTCTCTTTCTGAAACACAGCCTGGTAAATTTCCTGAAGATCGTAGTCTTAGTTCTTTAACTGGAGTTACGGCATCTCTACGTCTACTTTATATCTTTCAAGGAGATGGGAATTATTTAGCCTTTTTCATATTTTCGGGGTAGAAAGCGAGTTTCTTATCACTAGGAATTTGTTCCGGTGCTTCCAAAAAAAAAAAAAAAAAATCCACACGTATGCACTCGATCGGCGCACATAAACACACACACGTACATATATATATATATGTAAATATATATATATATATATATATATATATATATATTTTTATATATATATGTGTGTGTGTTTGTGTTAATACACACACACACACACACACACACATATATATATATATATATATATATCCGGTAAAGACAATATGTACAGCACACACACACGTATATATATATATATATATATAGTCAAGTAGTGTTATCTTTGAATAGGGCCAAACCTGGATCAAATTGGTAATGAGCTGAATTTTTCAGGATTGGTGGGCAAGACCACCCTAAACAATATATTAAATGTCCTGAAGAATCAGTTTATTTCTCTCTTCAAAATTGAAGATCCTGGCGAAGATGGCGTCATAATATATTTTTAGGCATACAGCCATTTCTAAAGACCCTAGAATCACTATCCATATGTTTTGGAGGCCAAGGAATCCGTTTCTACCATTTACAGTGTCAGAATAGTGACTGATAGCCATTCTAGGATTTTCAAGCTTCATACCCTGTTAAATTTCATATAAATATGTATTGGTTTCCCGTAAGCTGTCATTATTTATGTATCAAGCTATTTTATTATGCATATAAGATTGAATATTAAATTTTATCTTTCTATAAAATTTGTGCTTTTCTTTTTAGATCATGGATGCATGCATATTGTGTAATGGAGAGCCGGGTATACCTGAAGTGGCAGCAGTTGGTGAAAAAAAGGCGTAAAACACTAGTAGCTGCAAGTTGTAAGAGAAAAGATGGAATGAAAGAGGCTTTACTAAATACATCTCCTTTGAAAGTGCATATCAGCTTTCGCCAAAAAATATAAACGAGAAAATACAATAAAAGCGTCTTTTAAAATGTGACCCGTGATGATGAAAATCCTAGTCTCCAATCTGCACAATACATTTGACTTTAAGCAAGACTGTATATTTTGCTCAGAAAGTATAACCTTCAACAGGAAAATGTGGATTGAGACATACAAAATCATTTAGTAATGTAGAAACAATTGAGTTTCAGGACACAATATTAACACATGCAGATGGAAGGCAAGATGAATTGGGTAGTACTGTTGCTCTTCGTATCCGACACACTTTTGATATGGTGGCTGCTGAAGCAAAATGCCATCTTAGGTGTGTTCAGTTTTTCCTCAAGCACAGAACAGTAAAGGCAGAAAGTAGCGGAAGACCACTTGACAGAACTCAGGATGAAGCATTCAGGAAGCTTTGTGAATACATTAGTGAGGGTGATAAATGACAGTCTCTAAGCTACTTGAGTATATGGAGACAATCCTTGATGAACATGATGGCTATTCTATAAAGTATTGGATGAAGAAATTAGTGGAACATTGTGGAGATAGTATCATAATAACAAGTATCACTGTTAAGTCCAGGATTGTCAGTTTCCATAGCATAGCTCACGAAAAGATGGCATGCAGATAAAGGAAATAATGCAATCCCAGAGGAAGACGTAATTATTGATAAAACTGTTTCAATCTTTCTTAATGATATCCGGCTAAGAGTGTATGACTTAGATGAATGCCTTGCAATTGAAGGAACGAAGTGTGGAAATACCTTGTTTACTTGAACGCTTTTTACACGATTATCAGATCAGAGAGGCAGAAGTGATGATATTACGAATAGGAGAGTACTCTACAGCCATTGCCCATGCCATTATTTCACCTTGTAGACCCAGATCCTTCATGTAACCAGTGCTGCTTGCTTTTGAAATGTATATACTCCGTAATTATGCTTCTCGTGAACTAATTAACATTCTGAGAAGTTTTCAATGTTGTAACCCTTACTGGCCACAATACATTCTATAGCATGGGTGGAATAGCTTGTTTCACACATCCAGCCACTCAGAAGACCTCACCCATCAAATGTACAGTCAAACTTCTATCAGCTGAAACTGCTGCCGACTATGGACGTGTTTCTACAAAGATATACACCAAACCTGGTTTTCCAGGTCTGTATTCAGTAGTAATACAAGTACTTGAGGATGTGAACCATAATCTGGAGTGTGTGAAGTCAGCAGCTGCCATCAACTCCCTGTGGCTGGCAGGCTGTATCCTAAAATTATCCTGATCCACCTCTTAGAGTAGATTCATGCAAGTAGCAGAGACAGTATGAGAGAACCAGAATAGAAGTCCTCCCCTTCATTCAAATGGATCAAACAAAGTTGATTACTATTTACACTGCATTAAGATTGTATGTGATCTTTCTGAAAAAAAATATGGTCTTAATTAATATATACCCTGTGACATTTTATCAACTATTATACATAAAGGCAGCAGAGATAGTGGCTTCGAAAAACATCTGTCACAATATTGTTCATCTACGTGGTTTTCACCTACTGATGTCATAACTTAGAAGCATTGGTCACATTGTGTCAGGTAGTGGGCTGGAGGAACTATGGGGAACTATGTATGCTAAAGGGACTGTTGTTCGTATGTTGACTGGACATGCATTTTCATGAGTACCTCATGCTCTTCTCCTTACATATTCTCTCCTGATCTGTGTATTAATGGAGAACAGTGAATATGTGGATGAAATAGACAAGAGTTGCATTAGGGCCTTCTACGAGGAGGTACTGAAAGAGCAGGAAACAGTAATGTAGTAGAAGCTGTGTGTTAAAATCCTATCTCAAACAATCACACAACTCCTTACTGAGGCTGCAGAAAAGAGCAGAACTGGTAAGCTCTGGACGAAATACATAACCCAAATGTTCCTAACGCAAAATAAATTTATATAGGCTGAAAAAACAGGAGACTGGCAGTTCCACCTAGGGTAAGGAAAATGATACCCCATTTTCATGTTGCTAGCCACATGGCTTCTTCAAAGTCTGCCAGGCTGTATTACAGCAGATGTCAGTCTTGGAGCAAATCATGTCATCAGATCAGTACAAAATGTTTTCAGAGAGGATTCTTCACTATTCGTCACATGGATCAGTATTGGGGTGGAAACTTCTCCGATCAGACTATTGAACAGCTTCTAATATGTATGCTAAAAAATTCTGGAGGAATGACCTATGGTCAGGGTATTACAGACAGCATATTGAGAAAATGGGTTCATGCACTACCACACTATGTTTCTATTTGTAATGCACTTAGACAGTTTACAGGAGTACACACCACATCTTCCGAGCAGCATAAGGACCTCAGGCCAATCACCCATTTACGTGATAAAAAAGATCATGACACTTTGTACTACGGCAGACAGCTCATCCACCATTTTCTGGATATGAAACGGACAAACTTGTGTCTTTTGCAACTGAAATTGTTGCTGATTCAGGAATGAACTGTGACGATGTAGTAGCATTCGGTTGCCTAACAGCATCCAAGATGGATGGTCAAAAGATTACAGGCATCAAACTCCATCAATCTGACAAAATTCAAACAAGCAGTGACAAATAAAACACTGTCAAAGAAAGGGGCGAAAGCACTGTTGGGAACCCAGATCTCTTCTTTAACAGATCACCTTCATCCTAAATGATAACTCTGAGATGGAAGAATTTCTGGGCTATGAATTGGTTCCTCAACCACATTCCCTCTTCAAGGATGGAATGATGCTCAAACCAGTAAGAAGTTCCCTGGGAATGTTGCTGAAATCGTTTTCTCGACCAAAATCTAGTAACCCTGTTCACCCCATCGTTATTGGAGATGGTGGTCACCTTCTTCAAACAGTAGTATGGGAATAGGGTTCTACCTATGATGATGTTTGTTAGTCATATATTAAATATG
>NC_090732.1:101065547-101110547 GCF_036898095.1 Palaemon carinicauda
TAATGTAAATTACGTAAGACTTTCGTCGTTAATTTCATTGTATTCTTTATGCAAGTTAGCATATATAAATTTAAGTTATTTTTAAGAATTTACTTTTTATTTCACTTGATTTTGTTACGAAGTCTTACATAATCTATTTGAGAGTGTTGTGGGATTAGTGTGAGATATGAACAAGGGCTAATGCAGTGTTCTTTTATACTTAGTGAGGTATTAGGTCATGTTTGAGAGATAATGCTCAATAACATGTGCTTTGGAAAATTCTCTACAATCTGGTTCGGATATTTCGTGAAGGACGTAGCGATAGGATGTGATCTCTTTTTTTTATTTCGGGTACAGAGGGTGGGCAGAGCTAGTTGACTGAGAGGGCCGTCTGGCGTGGCGTGAGTACAACGTTCGGGCGAGCTTTACTTGGCAACTCTGATGCCTTGCTCTGTCCACCACGCTTCCAGACTTCTGTCCGGGAAGTTTCTGGATGTAGCTGAATTTCATATAAAAAAGCAACACCAAGGTTAGAGACAGAGATAGAGAATTGCAGCCGTAAGACAGGCAACTTCCCCTCTCCCTCTCTCGCACACAACCCAATGTATTGTTTTAAAAGTGTTCAGTATGTATAGTATGTCCTCTTTTAAGTGACTCTGTGCCCCAAAGCAAATCATGTGTCAAAAAGATACATAAGACGAAACGGTGATTATGAATTCATTGTATTAGGGTGAGTGTTGGCATGGTGTAAAGTTTTTGTGACTGGCCCGTAACTGGCCCTATAGGAAGGTTAAGAATTTGTATCTATTTTCATTAAGTGTCAAACTTGAATATTGTCTTATTCAGATTTAATTTCCAGCTTTTGTATTAATTTCATTGCAGTATTTCTTTTCTCTTTGTCTAAGGTTTATTCATATTTAACATTCAGAGTTGTTATATAATTTTCAGATAGTAACATTTTTTTCTTAAAGTTTTGTTCAGTCTTAATATTTCAAGGGATTTATTTGGTTACTATGTAAATTCTTTTCATAGTGTTGTAATTTATATAGAGTATATTTATTTTTGTAAAGAGTGTATTATTCCAATCACCATTATTTAGAATCAGATTCCGCTCGTATCCTGTTAGAGCCGTAGTAAGTCATAAATAATTCTTAAGAGTAATTACCCAATTTAGTTTCTAGTGTACTTAGGAGACGTTTGGATATTCAGTGTTTTATGTATTGCTGTTATTTAACCATCTCAAAATTTGTTTATTAATATTTTAAAGTGTAACAGTTTTAATGTAAAAGCAAACAAGGGAGTTTTCAATTCGAAAGGTTGATTAACTTGCCAATTGTAGTATATATAATATTATATGTTTGGTTCCCAGTCACAAGCCATAGTATAATATATTTTTGGAGCCCAGACCCATGAGCCATAATTGTATAATATATACATATGTATATATACATATATATAAATATATATATGTATATATATACATATATATAAATATATATATATATAATTTATATATATATATACATATGTATATATATATATATATATATATATATATATATATATATATATATATATATATATATATATATATATATATATATATATATATATATATATATATATATATATATATATATATATATATATATATATATATATATATATATATATATATATATATATGTGTGTGTGTGTGTTTGTGTTCATTTGCTAATATGTGTTTGTTGGTATTTCTTTCAATTTCACATCTTTTTCCTGTAGCCTAATATCTCCGTAGCCCTGATAAGACAATGATTACATCCATATTTCACTTAAGCTAGGTTCACACACATAACACTTTAAATTTGCTCCTTTGGCATCTGGTGTAAACCATTCCAAAATGAACCCATAGTCACTGATTGTTATGGCAAAATTTAGGTCTTATTTTTTTGTGGGGTGGCCATCTGGACGAGTCTGCGATGGCGTGAAACAATTTTCAGATATCAGAAAGTAATTTTTATGGTCTTGGAATCGTTCACACTGCCTGCAGACAACAACAACAAATAACAACTGCTAAGCTATCAAGACAGCAGTCGTCTTTGTGTTGATTTACAAAAATTGACTTTTGTCGACCATGTCGTGTATTAAGCCGCTAGTGTGATATATGTTTGATATTAAGTGCCAAAGTAAGTTGAAAGAATTAGTAGTCAACGCTCCATGCAGCCATCATTGAATGAATGAAACATGTCCCCTCAAGTTGAAAATGTGTAAAATTTTAGGTATCTCATATGCCTATATACAAAAGGCTTATCAGTAGCAGGTCGGCCTTTCTACGCTACATCCACTATGCGTGTTTCCTTTTTGCTTTTTGTACTGTCTTTCTCTCCTTGAAATAACTTATTGCTGTTTCATTCCCCTTATCTAGTATTTTCTATTTTGACCCCTCCTTTGCCTAACACTTATGGGTTACACAATTTTTTCAGTATCCAATTATCCTTCATTATAATACCATTATGGAAAAATGACTGCAAATATGTCTGAGGTATCTTTTCATTTTTATCACATCTATTTTCACCTGTCAGTATGTCCCCATTAATCACCCTAAGTCCAACCCTAATAGCACTATTGATTTAGACCATTCATCTGAAATTTTCCACTTGATCTATTCATCCACATTCAACATTCTGAAAGGGACATGGATTCAGTATACCTTACATACATTGCAGTTTTGATTCCCATTTTCTAGGTTATTTTCCGGATCGCTTGTTTCTTATACTATTCTACGACTCCGAAGTCCCTGTTTGAAATAATTGCTTCTATCCTTTTACTATCTACATTACAATTTATCTCTTCTTTTTGGTTTCCATTTGTCCTCATAAGTTTAATCTTGCTCATAATCTCTCATTTTTTTTCTTACCAATATTCAAATGTTCTTTAATGATTTTTTATTCACAACCATCAATCAAGAGTATACTATCAGAAAACACCAGCTATACACTCTAATCCTGACCCTTATACCTTTTCATAAATATCATAGTATATCTGAATTCTCGTCACTATTTCTTCAAGAAATATTAACAATATGAAGTCATTACAATCCCTTGTCTTAGATCAATTCGTATACCAAGTCTGCTACTCTACGTTTTACATGTTCTAACAAATGTTTCGAATATATGATAGAAATTGTTATTAACTTCGAATTAATAAAATTTTCATCAAGCATCCTCAACACACTCCATATTGTATCTCCATTTACTCTGTTATAAGCATTCATCGGAATCTCAGAATTACGTAACTGATTCATACCAAGGAATTGAGTAAAATCGTAATGTTTGTTGGAAAACACTCCAAAATCCTACAATCTAGATTCTTATTACAACATAATTATGTTTCCATATAACAGTTTTATTTTCTTCCATCACCCTTTCCTGTATACAAAGGAATAATTCACTCCTTACATTCAAGATTATATATTCTCCAGATATATTGTGGCTGATGAACCATTTCGTTAACTATTGTACTGCAGCATTCTGCTTGCTGTTACTGAATGTAAATTTCATCTATGTATTCATAAAAGATTTTTCATCTAATTTAATCAAGTACCACTATCATCTAACCCGTATAATCACTCATGCTCTCCTATGAGTCTGGGTCATCCTTATTAAAGCATAGTGTACATAAATACCTTCCACATCAGTGTCTACAGTCATTTTTCCTTCTTTTTTCGTTAAACTTTATTTCCTTTAATGCTTTTCTTGACTCTGTCTAAAAAAGTTCTCATTTTCTATATTCTACAGTACAAGCACCTAAACATATAATACTAATGCTAAGTTAGGAGTATTCATCTTTGTAAACCATTTGTTTCTAATAGTCGAGCCCCAACTGAAACCTATGCCACAAGACACACACAATTTTCAATTATCCCAAGAGCTCTATGCCTACCAACTACTTATGTTTTTCTGTTACCTTTTTTATTTTTTTTTATTTAAATCTTCTATCTCATCCACCAGATCTGAAAATCGAAAGTCTGTTAGTGACAAATTCTGGCAAATTTTGTACTACCAGAATAAATTTTTACCCAGCCATTTTGTTGGTCAACATATTTATCATTTTCCTCCAACCTCAAATTTTCAAAGCACTGTGCTGCCTTATATCTTAATCGTTCTGCTGCCCTATGCACAATCATTCGATATTCTTCCAATGCCTTACTCTTTACATTTCGATACGCCTCACTCCGCTTCTTACTTTAAATAAATCTGCTATCTTTGATTAATTTACTTATTGTAGTACACCCCAACAGTCAGATTAACTAAAAGCAATATTTGATTTTTTTGATTATTTGCAATACATCAGACCATCTGATTAGTTTTCCTTTCCCGTAGAGTCACAAGAATGCTATTATCTTTTCATATTCCGACGTGCAACAGGAAAAGTTCGTCCGCCATTAAATGTATTTTTCTTCGACTGTGATCCACAACCCTCCTCAAGTGTTTCTCATCCCATCAACACGATCCATTTTCATTCTAAGAACTTAATAAATTTTATGATTGCAATGTTCATATATTAAATATACACATCACTGACATTGAAAAATTACATACCTTAGTAACACAATTCAAAATCAGCATTCAGTACTATACATGATACGTGTCTAGTAATAAAGAGAGAGAGAGAGAGAGAGAGAGAGAGAGAGAGAGAGAGAGAGAGAGAGAGAGAGAGAGAGAGAGAGAGAGAGAGAGATAAATTACACGTCCCTGTGAGATTCACTTTCCAGAATCTAAAGAGAAGTTTGGTAATAAAAGTACTTGTGACGTGTTTGTTTGTATCACTTCCCAATTGGATGGGAGAAAGGCAGCCGTTATTTGGTAACACTAGGAAGCCCAATAATATGAGTTAATTGGATTCAGACGTAAATGGAAATGAAGACTCTAATAAGGGTTTTTTCCTATTTCAGAGAAAGTTTCGTCATTTCGGCATTGTAGCCTTTTTATTTTTATTCGTCAATATTCTATGCACTTGTTTGATGGAATTACTCTTTTATCCGAAAAGAAATTAATTTTAAGGTTAAACTAAAGTGGCCTGGCGGTGTGAAAATGTTGTATGAAGTATTTGAATATTTAAAAGCCACTCATGGATGGCAGAGGCAAGGGACGGTGACATTTCCCTATCGAACAATGCCCTAGAGACTGACCATATATGCATATGATCAGCACCTAAGCCCCTCTCCACCCAAGCCCCTCTCCACCCAAGCTTGAAACATGGAGGGCCAGGCAATGGCTGCTGATGACTCAACAGGTAGACCTATAGGCTCCCCCATACAACCCCCATCCTTAGCTCACAAGGATGGGGAGGTTGCAACGACCAAAGGAAATAACGAGTTTGAGCGGGACTTGAACCCCAGTATGGCGATCACCAGTCAGGGACGTTATTACATCGGTCACCACAACCCTTAAGTAAGAAAATAAACGGAAAGGTGACTGGATCGTAAACCAGAACCCCCCTCCAAAAGAAAAAAAATTAATCAACAAAATGTTTCTGAAAAATAATTGTAAAAAGACTCCTGGAACTCTTAAGATGATCATTCAAAGGTCAAATATTAAGTTTTGTTTATATACATCAATTTCGGTATATGAGTTGTATCGAAACCCCCTAAAATTTCAATTTGTTTAGCTTCCATATAAATTCAAGCCGAAAATCGTTTTGGAATTAGTTTTTTTTTGCTACAGCATGTTTTGTTTATAGATGCAAATCGATTCGACTAAAATATTTATCCCGAACGTAAAATTCCGAATAAATTCACACAGAATAATTTGCATTGAAATCCAACTACATCCCTATTTTGTGATACTAGTTAGCCCAAAAATGAAATGGAATTTTGGGTCTGGAGCTAAAAAATATACTAAATTTTAAAGTGTCTTGACTAGCAAGTAGTTGTGAGTACTTTTATTTAATATTAGTTATTACTCATCTTTCATTTCCTTTTAAGTATGAAAAAGTAGATTTACGTGTGTCCTCTGAGATCGGATACTCAAATAGAAGTTATCCTGAGTTGCTTTGATTTTATCCTGTAAGAAAACATGCTTGATATACGAGTATAAAACAATCTCCTTCAAGGAAAGTCTTTTGATGTATAGCTCTACAAGACGTTTCCTCCGGGAGGTTTTAAGTTCTAGATCTGTGAAAAACGGGTTTCATATCTAAATGATAAAGAAGGAAAGGAAAAACGGTTATTATTATTATTCTTATTATTATTATTATTATTATTATTATTATTATTACCAGCGAAGCTACAAACCTAGTTGGAGGGCTCCAACAGAGAAAAAATAGCCCAATGAGGAAAGGAAATATGGAAATGAATAAGCGATATGAGAAGTAATGAAGAATTAAAATATATATTTTATATATAAACTAAAAAAAGCTTATGTCAGTCTGTTCAAAATAAAAACATTTGCTGCAAGTTTGAACTTTTGAAGTTCTACCGATTCAACTACCCGATTAAGAGGATCGCTATATATTCAAAATACAGTCTTAACTGTAAAACATCATACGATGGTGGATGGATAAAATTGGAATGTATATTGCAAGTAAACGCTATTCGCAGCCTTCTTTAAATATTTGACTGGAAGAGTATTTTTTTCTTTATCATTAGCTCCTATATTCTGTTTGAATATCATGAAGTTCTACTAATCAATATCAGAAGTCTTCATTGCCGATTCTGTTGCTGTTTTGGATTGCCTGGCCTGACGGGCTCTTGCAATAATGTAGCCCATAATGCCAATTTCGACAGTGTTATGAGTATTCGTGCTCACAAATCTGCAAGCCGACTAGACTTTTATGTTGAAACATTGTGTTTGATTGCGTAAATAGAAAGAAATAGAGCTTCCCATGACTTTTTATGAAGTACTAATTCCTTAAGCTCATATATTGTGGGCAAGGTGGTAAAACAAGCGGTATTGGCGTGCTACTGTTATAAGCACACATTGAGTATGAGTTGTTTTTCAGATGTATTTAAATGGTACATGCATACATCTTGATAGTTTTTAAGTCTTTATTATATAAAAACAACAGAGTTAAACATCTCCATCACTGGAGGAAGCTGTGTTGGTCCAGATGACCAATTCTGGTGAAGTTTAGATATGAACTGACTAAATTATCGATATCACAGATATCGTATGCTTGGTTTACTTTAGACACGTGACGAAATCGGAAGACACCTGCATCCGGTGACGTCACAAACTTTCACACGATGAGACAATGTGTTGACAGTTAAGAAGAATGTCAATTTGCCGAGGTTTGCATAGGTTTGCATTATACGTCCTGTTTACAATTTGAATGACTACAGCAAATCCCACGGTTAGCTCTTCCAACCAACATGACATATTACGTCATTTGTTTTAAACATGTAATATTAACTATTCTAATCATTACATAAGCTCGGCCAGCTATCTCAATTTTTTTACAAAAATTTAACAAGCCGAAACATGGTTATTAGGTGTGACTGGACATACGTATTATTCTTTGTTTAACTTTAGCCATAATCAACTGAGGACGAATGTCCAAATAGGCACATTAAAAAATAACATTAATGCATACAAAAAAGATATTACCAAAGCAAAAAGAAAAATGCATGATAAAACCAAGATCATATACATGGTACATTGCTAGCAAATGATTACATGGTACCAAAAAACAAAATAAATTCTGACTTACATATGATTCGGTAACTTGATAAAGAATAATTGTTACCTTTGTCAGAAACAAAATACTCAATTTTTAGTGCACAAACACGAATTCCTGGTACGTACACGTACCATGGTTTCGTACATATATATATATTTATATATAGGGCTGATACATTTTATTAGATGCCCATAGATTCTGTTATATATTTTATTATTATTTTTTTTTTCTCTTTTCTTTTTTAACATTCCGGCTTATATATTTTTATTAGATGCCGAGAGAAAAAATGATTTATATCCTTTTTTATTTTATTTTTTTTTTAAATGTTGTTTTAAATGTATTTTTAACAATGCAAATGTAGAGAATTTCTTTAATTACATATTACTAGCGTACTAATCAGCTTTTCATACAAACATCTTCCCGACAAATTACTCCCTTAGCGATTGAGGTGGCCACTCAAACAGCTTTGAACTGGATTAAATAGGGGGTATTGTCGGGGCTATGCAACTCATTCCTTTTTAGCTTCTTGCTGTGCCGTAACCTACGCCAAACAAGGATGTTCACGGCGATAAATATCACCACCGTGAAACACAAACCAGCCAGTAGTATGGGGTGAAGAATTTCTTTATAAGTCGGTGACAGGTGGTCCTTTTCGGTAAGTTTCATCAACCGCTTTGCCACATGTCCGTTGTATGGGAGAGGAAGTGCTGGCATTGTAGAGGTCCACGTGAAGTTCGCGAAGTAGGCTCGTTCTCTGATGATTGTCCGTAGACCAGTCACCATGGAATTCGGGGAAGTCCCGACACAACCATCTGCTGCGACGAATATATGTGTAAAGGATGTGGATCCGTCAGGGCATGATACATTGAAGCCGTCCTTGTCGTATCGTATCCACGAGCCATTATTCAGTCTGCAATTGAACTCTTTATTGTCAAAGGGATAAAGCTTATCCAGACAATTTTCACTTGTATGGGAGAGAGCACTATACCTAACTCGCATGAATCCATTAAGTTTTTACGGAATTCAAATGAGTCAGCTGTACATATTTTTCTATCCATTGCGTCTGAACAGTGAGTTAATTGATTTAAGTCTTTAATGACCGTATATGTTTCCTTGTCTGGGGAAATCAATACGTGTCCTGTCAAACTGGATATTACTGGATTTGAGTGATTCGTCATGAAAGTCGGAAATGGTGATATCCTGTAAGATTGCCAGGCATCAGAAGAATCAAAGGGAATTGTAATCCTAATCTTGTTATTATCTACGTTTACTGTAATTAGGCTGTAATAAAATTCTAACCTATGTTCGTCTAACAAAGGAACATAGCCTAGTTTATCCCTTCCGTTCTTCAGAACTAATTTTAAGTAACGTATAGGCAACAAATGGGGCGACAATACACCTTTAGTTGCTAACGTGATAGCTTCTACATAATCCTTGGATTTCTCAATGAAATGTGCAATTCTGTTATGTATGTGATCTATCTTTGAATCATAATACGTTAATGTTGCCAACAAATCCTGTACTTCCATAATTTGAACGATATTATCTGAATGTTCATTTAATAAATCCATAATTTTATTGATTGAAGCTAACTGATCCCTTAGTTCTGACATAATCAATTCATCTTTATGAGTCAAGAACTCAATTTTCTTATTTTGATTACTAATTTTAAGACGATTGGAAATTCCTAAACCTAAACTTGCAACAGACCCAAAGATGCCTAATGCAGCATAAATGAACGGATTCCGTCTTTCTTTATGTTCGTGTCCTACAGTCCACATCAAGAGGTCATAAGCCAAAGATCCTGTCTCGCCAGTCTTATTTTTCAAGTCATCAGATAGCATCTCTGCAACTTTTAATGTTGATCCAAGCAAACTCTTAGTAGTCAAATGAAAATGTCTTCTATGCAACTCATCCAATGATGCAGAAAACCTTGAAATGGCAGTTCTTAAGCTAATGACATCATTCTCTTGAAGAAAAATTGCTTGCATATTCACTTCTACAATTACGTTAGTTGACGTAATAAAAATGTCTTCTTGTCTTTCAACTATATTGCCATATTTAAAATATATATTTTTAGTCTTAGAACTCATCCCATACGAGAAAAATGTCTGAGCGAACAATATCACTCCCAACAACAAAAAATTCATCTTGGAAACCTGTAACGAGAAAAAATATATGTAATTACTCCTGTATTAAAAAGAAAACTTTTAATCACACAAAACAGAACAGAATTTTCCCTCACTTCTTTTCCTCTCTTTTCTTTTTAATTTCTTATGTGAGCCAATGGTACTATTCTCTCATCCGTGGGTTGGGCTACGTTTTGAATTCTAAACCTATTGGCCGTTAATGTTTCCAAAATGTTAAATGGGCCTTCAAACTTAGGTGTTAATTTATAGTTGAGCCCTTTTCTGACATTGATTTGAATATAGATGTTATCACCCACGGTATATGTTTTAGTTGGTTTCGCTATTTTATCATGATTCCTTTTCATTATGATTTGTGATTCTTCTAAATTCTTTCGAAGGATATCATATCGACTTCTACTTGCATTTATACATTCTTTTAAAGGATTTGATAGATTAGTTGTAGGCGTTAATACATGGAAAGGTGTTCTAACTGGGGTACCATACAATGCTTCATGCGGTGACATTTTAATTGATATATGATATGAATGATTCAGAGTACTCAGTGCCGCCGGTATTGCAATATCCCAGTTGGGGTCTGATCCCCCTAGTGTTACCCTCAATATATTTAATATCTTCCTATTTGCTCTTTCCACTAGCCCATTCGACTCTGGGTGATATATCATGGTATTAATCTTCTTTATGTTGAGGAATTCACACAATGAGGTAAGAAAGTGATTATTAAATTCACCACCCGAGTCTGAGATTATCATGTGTGGAATTCCATGTTTACAAATGTAACACTCGTAAAACTTCCTAGCGCATTCAATCGCAGTTTTAGTTTTAAGCGCTATTAGTTCTGTATATCGAGTTAAAGCATCTATAATTACTAAGAGGTGCTTATTTCCTCTGTCTGATTCGTAAAATCCTGTTAACAAATCTAAATGTATTCTTTCAAAGGGTTGATTGGGAACAGGATAAGCTCCTAGGCTGACAGGTGTTTTCGTATGCCCTTTGTTTTCCTGACATGTGCGACAATTAGCTATGTGTCTTTTTACATCTGTAAGCATTGTATGCCAATAAAACAATGATTTGGCTTTCTGTGACATTAATGAGAACCCAGGGTGTCCATGTAATGGATTTGAATGCAACCAATTCAGGACAGTGGAAATAAGTGAGATTGATACTACTACCTGGTCGTTAGTTACATGTGGTGTATTGCGGGTTTTCCTTGTTACAGTCCTACACAGAATATTATCTTTGATTATATAATTCTGCTGCTTATACTTTATATATTCCTTTTCTTTATGATTGCCTTTCAAAGCATTTATAATTGTTTCTATTTTCTGATCTTTTCTTTGCTCAGTCTGTAACAATTCAGCACTCCAGCCTAAATCTTCTTGTTTAGATATTGTTTTTACAATAGGCATGGATGTTGATATATCTATTAATTCAGCTAAAGGCTCCGTACAAGATGACACGGGGTTGCGTGATAATGCATCCGCAATGATATTTGCTTTCCCAGGTAAATACTCGATTCTTGCGCCAAAATCTTGAATGATCAAATGCCACCGAGTTCGTTTAGGGCTGTGGTTAAAGCCTTTAAAGAACTCGGTTAGTGGTTTATGGTCAGTAAGAACCTTAACGGGATAACCGTAAATTATGAACTTAAAATGCACTAGCGAAATAACAATAGCTAGTCCTTCCTTGTCTATTACTGCATACTTACTTTCGGAAGTTCTCAATTTTCGAGAATAGAAAGCTATCGGGAAAAACTGTTTATCATATTGCTGAAGCAATACCCCTCCTACTCCTAAGTCTGAGGCGTCTGTTGCAATGAAGAATTCCTTACCGAAGTCAGGAAATTTTAAGATAGGAGAACTACACAGTTCATCTTTCAAAGTATTAAACGCCTGTTGATGTTGCTCAGACCATATGAAATCTACGCCCTTCTTCGTAAGATCAGTTAAAGGAGCGGCTATTATTGAATAGTTGCGTATAAAACGCCTGTAATATCCACTACAACCCAGAAATTGCTGTATTCCCTTGACATTAGTAGGTATGGGAAAATTACGTATAGCCGACACCTTATCATGGACTACTTTAAGACCTTGGCTTGACACCATGAAACCCAAATATATCAATTCTGTTTTGAAAAATTCACACTTACTAATCTTTACCCTTAAGTTATGTTGTCTTAATCTCTGTAGTACTAGTTCTAACTTACGTAGATGTTCTTCTAAGGTGTTGGAAAAGATTACAAGATCATCCATATAGGCATGCAATATATCCCCTAACAAGTCTCCAAACACTATGTTAATCATTCTTGTAAATGTTATAGGAGCACAACGTAAACCAAAAGGCATCCGCAAAAATTCATAATGTCCCCTGGCTGTGCTGAAGGCTGTATATGGGATACTATCTTCTTCTAATGATATCTGGTGAAAGCCTTTAAGTAAGTCCAAACTGGTAAAATATTTATTCTGACCTAACAAAGACAAAATATCGTCAGTACATGGCACTGGGGATCGATCAGGGATCGTTTCCTCGTTTAGACGACGAAAGTCGACGCAGATACGCCATGTTCGATCTTTTTTCGGTACAACTATTAAAGGAAAATTATAAGGGCTGTTTGATTTTCTAATGACTCCTTCCTCTAACATTTTACCTACTTCATCATTTATTTCATTCTGGAATTTCATAGGGAGTCTGTACGAGGGTACATATATAATTTTCTGCTTGTCTTTTAACCTTATTTGATGCTCGATCACATCTGTTTTTCCTAAGGATCCATCCGTAGTGGAAAAGACATCTTGATATTTAGTTAAAAGTTCAAAAATTTTCTGCTGAATTTCTTCGTCTTGAATGTCCTTACTGATTTTATTTTTAATAGATCGCAAAAGTGATTCATCCGCAACTGATTGAGAGTGATTTATTTCAGCAACGGTAAGAATACGATGTTTATAAACTTCTACATCCAAGATATGTTGATTTTTGTGAATTACTAAAGTGTTATTTAAATGATTACAGACTTCGATATTACATTGCTGATGTGAGCCTACTGTATAAATAGCTTGTGTGACAGACAATCCGTTAGTTTTCAAAGTATCGGATAGGATTAATATTTCAGATCCCGGTAGTGTTTTCTTTATTTGCACTATTAAATTCGAAGGTATGTTTGGTTCGATAGATTGCGTGCAAGATGATATTACGGGTGAACGAGAATTCTGCTGGGTCGCGTATATTATTTCTTTATTAGTGAGACAAGTTATTGGTTCTTCAACGTACGTTACGGTTACATTTGTCGTCTCCTTTTTATCCAAAACTGACTTTAAGTTATTAGAAGACTTATAGAATTTCCCTTTGATATATACGCCGTGCTTGGCAGGAGCTAAGATAATGTTTTGATTTCCCATAGATGGGTATCCTATAATTACAGCTGGATACATATTAATGTTTTTTACAACAACAAATGTATCGGCAAACGTGCGATTACCGACTCTGAACTGAATATGAGTTATGCCTATGACGTTTAATTCATTATTTCCTATACCTGAAAGTCTAATTCCTGATTTTTCAATCGGAAAGTTCGAAAACAACAAATGATGCGTCTTCAAATCCATAATATTACGTGGACTACCAGAGTCAAAAAATAACGTAAAGGATTTGTGTTCTAAATTTACAGCATATAAGGTTGGCCGTAACTCATTTTGGCTTATTATCGTATGAATTCGTTGCAAATCTACGGAAGCATGCACTGTTTTACTTAATTCGGCCGTGTGTTTCATAGGAAAATCTATTGTCTCACAATTATCTGATAAAACATTAAATTGATTATTCAATACTATTGATGTTGACATGAATGACCTTGACCCAACATCACTCTCTTCCCCTGTAGAGTTAACTATGTGGTATTTGCTTTGCTCTGCACATTCTGAAAATTAGACTGACCTTGCGAGGTCTGGTTTGACGGCCCAGGCTCAGCGATATTTGAAGAAGTGTTTGTTTGTTTCGGACTCTGAACTGCATTGACATTTTGTTGTTTCTTCTTATTGTTAAAATGAGGATTTTTCTTTTTATTTCCATATGGAACTGACTGTGGAATTGACTGTGTATTTCTAGGATATTGTTGTGTCTTATGCGCGTAACATTGACTATAAGAATGCGATGCTGTGTTGTGAACTGAGCAAAATTTCGTTCTACAGTCTGCGCTTATGTGACCTTGACGTTTGCAGTTGTAACACGTCACTCCCGCTACTGGACTGTTAATTACGTTCACTGTTTGTGATTTTGTTTCATTCTTAGCAAAAACTTGAGTTAACACGGGATAGAGATCTGGACACTTGGACATGTGTTTCTTTATCTGTTTATAGACATCCAATTCCGTACTTGCAGGCATTAACTTCTTATCAAAGCACCTCACTAAAGCTTCAGGAAACATAAGTGTCATGCAAGTTAAATACATTAATCGTAAAAAATCTTTCACGGAGATGTTATCGTTAGTAACCCAAGTGGAATTACCTAAAATGTCCTGATATTCGTTAAGCCTATCAGCTATGAGAGCTGCTCTCTCAATAACATTAAGCCGATTCATAGTGGCTTGATTAAGTGTATTTCGTAACGTTAACACTACATCCAAGGCTTCCTCACCCCCATAGATCGCGCGTAACCTAACTTTGAAATTATCCCAAGTAACTGCTTCCTGAAATGAAACACCTCTTAAATACGCACTCGCATCCCCCTTAGAAAAATCTATAAAACTTTTAGCTTCTTGTAATTGTACAAAAGGATCTACGATTTGTTTGGCCTTTAAATGGGCATCAACGGATGAAATCCATGACTCCACATTTTGTGGCAAGAACCCGTTGACCCGACCTTGAAAAGGAAGGATTGCTGACCTGGCATTTACAAGCGTCACAATTGGAGGAGGATTAGCCTGGCCTACACCACTAGGTCCAGGGGTAGGGCTGACAGGGGGAGCCATGACTGCTGTATTTTTTTTTTTCTATCTCTTTGACCCCTTTCAATTCTATCAAAATATCTATATGAGTACAGACGCCCACTGCGTAAACGCATATGTATAATAAAATTCCCCCAACAATGTTACTAATCCCAAAACATTTCCCCAAGAGTTTCTGAAAGAAAAAGGAATTAGCACAAAGAAAGAAAAATTCTAAATGAGAATTCGGAGTTTCTTATAACAAAGTTTAGGAATTCACTCACCCCAGTAATAATCGACTAACGACTTGTGATAACTACACTTCACTGCCCAAACTGGAATGAATACAAAATATCTGTACTTAGCTTATATATGAAGTCGACACGTCCTCTCTCTCTCTCTCTCTCTCTCTTGATGTTTTGTTAGCGATGTCTCGTTCTAGTTTCTTGTTGAATGTAGTTCTTCCTGGATATGTCTTGCAATTGTTGAACGACAGTCCTTGGGTTTCCTAGGATGTTGATTGAAGATTCAGGTTATATACTAACATATGTTGATGTTAGCTTTTCCGTTGGACTTAGTCAAAATTGTAGATTCTTGTAGACAATGTTGAGTTCTTGAAGATCTTTCTCAGGTTTTACAGCTTTTATTTTGAAGTCTTGAAGATCTTGCTCTGGTTTTACAGCTTTTATGTTGAAGTCTTGAAGATATTTCTCTGGTTTTACAGCTATTATTTTGAAGTCTTGAAGATATTTCTCTAATTCTTAGAGTTTAACCGCTGTCTTAGAGTTTAATCGCTGCCACCATTTATTGGCGTGCTACTGTTATAAGCACACATTGAGTATGAGTTGTTTTTCAGATGTATTTAAATGGTACATGAATACATCTTAATAGTTTTTAAGTCTTTATTATATAAAAACAACAGAGTTAAACATCTCCATCACTGGAGGAAGCTGTGTTGGTCCAGATGACCAATTCTGGTGAAGTTTAGATATGAACTGACTAAATTATCGATATCACAGATATCGTATGCTTGGTTTACTTTAGACACGTGACGAAATCGGAAGACACCTGCATCCAGTGACGTCACAAACTTTCACACGATGAGACAATGTGTTGACAGTTAAGAAGAATGTCAATTTGCCGAGGTTTGCATAGGTTTGCATTATACGTCCTGTTTACAATTTGAATGACTACAGCAAATCCCAGGGTTAGCTCTTCCAACCAACATGACATATTACGTCATTTGTTTTAAACATGTAATATTAACTATTCTAATCATTACATGTACACGTCTTTGTGGCCCATCCCATATCCATGTTTATGCTAAGCCATTTATAAGTATTATATATAGTTTATATAAAAAATCTAGATTGTCTTTTCTTCAGAATAAATTATCAATTTTTTAGCTTCTTCCTGTTTATTATTAATATATTTTATTGTTGCTGCCTGAACGCGTGCCCTTTGAAATTTAAAGAAAAGTCTTAACCGTATGTACAGTAGTATCGGCTTTCTTGGGTAAGCACAGGTAAATGGCGTCTAATTATAATAAATCTTTCAACTGGATCGCCCACGTTTTTTATTATTGAACTTCCGTAACCTGCAATATTCCAAAGCAGTAATACTAATTTAATTTACTCTATATATTTTATAATTGCCATGTTTCAGCTACCTATAACGTATTTCTTTAACAATTCTTAAATTTTTAATGGATTTCCTTTTTAAGAGTTCTGGTAATCGTTGCTAGATGATTTCAATTGTAATTTATTTTTTTCACTTACTTCATTATATTGTGATTATCTTTACAGAAATCTTATATAAAGCCCATTTATACCTTACTCAAAATTTTAAGGAATGCTATATCCAAGTTTCTTTAAGGTGTCGGACACACTTTTAGATATTTTGCCAAACGGTTTGTTAAAGCCAAAAAAAAAAAAAAAAAAAAAAAAAAAAAAAAAAAAAAAAAAAAAAAAAAAAAAACAACTGAGATGGTGGGGCTTATTTAGTTTGACCAAACCATGGCTTGATTGAAATGCAACATACTTGTTTCTTGCTGTAAACTAGAACAGCCAATGCAGTTTAAGCGTGTTAGCCCAGTTTGTCAATTAGTCTTTTATTTACAACTATGATCTTATTGCCTGCAGGCCTCTTGTAAAAAAATCCAAAAGATGATCACTTGCAAAAACTATTTTGAAAGTGTTTCTTAAAACTATTTAGGAAAGTTCCATGTCTGCGGAAGATAAAAGGATGAGAATATAATGATCGAAGTGGAAGGGGGCAGTATACGATTTTCTGTAGAAAAAAATAAAAAATATCCCTCCACAAAAAAAATTAAAAAAAAAAAAAAAATCACCACAGCAACAAGAGATTCAGTACTTAAAAAAGTAGACAGTGATAAAAAGTTTTGGAAAATATCTTTTAAAGGTAATCATAGCAACTGAATTTGGTGCTGACGCATGTGATGTAAAGGATTTTGTACTAGGATCTACTCACGTTAAAAAGGAGTAAAAAAAATCCCCAAATCATCGGCCTTAACATCACCTAGAACCCCCTGCAATAGGAGATCTTTCCTCTGCGACTGCTAGTCTTAAACCTAGAGGTGTGGTAAAGCTATCTTGCACGGATAAGTGTCTAAACAGTTTGGTCCAATCTATTTGTCAAACTTGTTTGGCAAAAAGTATTGAACGTTTATGATGGCCTTTGTATTATCAACTTAAACCCGAATTCCCATTTCATCATCCCTCCCTTACATCTCTGCATCCTTCTGTAAGCGTCCTGAATGTTCATTCCTTATTCTAAAAACCTTACACTTGCTGAATAAGACGTTATCCGATTCGTGAGCTTTTACTCGGATTCTTCCTTTAAACGGAGAATTTTAGCGCTTGATTGAAAGTGCTGAAAGGGACTGGGATAGATCACTTTTTTCTTTGATCATTTGACAAGACGGACGAGAAATGAATAAGACGGATCACTCGCTCTTTCTTGCATCAGAGAGAGGTTGCATTTTGCGGCGATTACTGCTTTTCGTCAATCTTTAGGAAAATCGATTTGAGAGAGAGAGAGAGAGAGAGAGAGAGAGAGAGAGAGAGAGAGAGAGAGAGAGAGAGAGAGAGAGAGAGAGAGAGAGAGATACCATATAGGTGTTGCCAAGATTCTTACCTGGATGGAAATCATTAGCGTGAAAGTTTTACTTCTAAAACAGTGATTTTTAGGATTAAATTAGAGCTGCTGATAGTGAAAAATACATCGGCCTTCCTTCATGGAGAAAGATGATTATGTTTTAGATCAGTGTTTTTCAACCTTTTTGTGCCCATGGGCCATTATTTTGGCATTCGTACGTATTCGTGGCATGATGCTCTTAAAAATTGTGTGAAAAATAATAACAGAATTTTATTAAAGTTCGTAGAACATTTTTATTTGTTTGAAATTATCATCTAAAGGTCTATTTCTTTAGAGCACTTCATTAGTTTACATTTTCATCACTGGAAGAGAATGTTGGCCTTTATTCACAGTTAATTTCTCAAATATGTTGTAATCAAAACTCAAAGGATGCGCATACACTTAAGAAATTAAACACTTTTCCAGTATTTGCGTAATTAAATTTTATAGATTGTAATGATAACTCAAATACTTCTTCACTTATGAAAATAAGCGCTGGCCTGCATTTGACAGTATTCTAAATATATTTTGAACATTGGAATGAAAACTAAAGTTCCACTTTTTACTTATAAAGTCTAGTAATGGTGTACATTAAAAGTAAATAAAATGGGTCTATTTGTATTGTTTTACACTTGTCCAACAATTATAGAAAGAAAAATCATAGTACTTTATCATTGGCATATAAAATAGTGTGATGGTTGTGCTTGCTTTTTAACTACAAGTTCAGCAATTTTTGAACAGTTGTAGATATTGCACTTCTCATATTATGCTACGCCTCCAAGCGATTTCTTGTTTTTGCTTTTATTTGTTATCAGGCATAAAAAATCTGGATTCACACAAGTATAAACAATAGGTAATGGTTCTTTTAGCCCAAACTTCCCTACTCAAGGAAATGATACACTTGCTTGTGACCAAAATTCCTATATTAATGCTCTGTAAAAGATCCGTGGTACATGAATCAAACTTTATTTCTAGAAATTCATCTTGGTCAGACTCAAGAAAGATATCTGGTTCTGCATTAAAAGGGTTTCTCACAAATGACAGTTATATTTCCTCAAAATCTGGAAAAGTACCTAGAAAATTCGTGGCACAAATTGTGGAGGTGGCTGATTATTTAATTTTGCAGGCAAGATTCTGTTTTTTCTTCTCTTTCTTCAGACTTTTTACTTTGAAATATCACCTTAAAGATGCTCGTGTCATTGGCCCCCCCCCCCCCTCCTCCCCTCTTCAGAAACCGCCGGGCTATGGCCCACAGGTTGAAAACCACTGTTTTAGATGAACTGTTCTTTTCAAATGAAAAGGCCAAGCAATATGTTTTGACCAAGAAAACCGTAGTACAGTGGCGACATACTTAACGATGATGCCCAGTATCTAAATATTATACACATACGTACACACACACACACACATACACACACAAAATATTGTGCTATAAGGACAGAAGCCTTTGCTTGAAATAAAAAGCTGTAAATGAGCCATAAGAAGTCAAAACAATAGCAAGAAGAGTAATTTGCTTTGATCTTTTCTCTTTCGTAGAACTTCATTTTATCGTTCTTTACCAACAGTTAAAACTTGTGTTCAATCTCATTCAGGCAGAAGTTGGCTCTATTCAATTCTGGCATGATAGATAATAAACTTTCAACTTTCATCAAATGAACCTTTAAAAGTTTATAAAGCATCTGACCGGATGAATTCTTGCGCGTCTCTTATTGTTTCTGGACGATATTGGCTTTGTAAATTGTCATTGTATTACTCTAATGATTAAATCCTGCATTGATGCTCCACATTTGCTGTTCTTGCAGATTATTAGTATAATATCTTCAAGAAAAGAACAAGTGGTGATCTTTACTATATTATTATTATTATTATTATTATTATTATTATTATTATTATTATTATTATTATTATTATTATTGTTGTTGTTGTTGTTGTTGTTGTTATTATTATTATTATTTTTATTATTTTTTATAATCATTGTTTATTATTATTATTATTATATATTTTTATTATTATTGTTGTTGTTGTTGTTGTTGGTTATTATTATTATTTATATTATTTATAAACGCAATATTCCTTAGATGATAACCAGTAGTTTTTATTACATGATTTATTTGGGCATTTAGATACAGGTTACAGTCAAGAAATACCCATAGATCTCGAACTTACTAGGTATCGGCACCGAGTCATTATTTTTGTTCATTTGAATATCACCTAAGTTTCACACGCTGTTTCTCTTGCCCACCACCATGAATTCAGTTTTGTTCTCATTTAATTTTAGTTGTTTAAATGTCATCCATTCTCTAACACTATCAAGGATTCGGTTTAGAGTTTCAGTAGTGTCGTGTATATCATTTATGGAGAAGTGAAATTGTGCGTCATCTGCAAATTGTGTAAACTTCACGCCCTGCCTTTGTAGTATTTTCCATAGACCAATAGTATAAATGCAGAATGAGATTGGGGTAAGTACACTCCTCTGGGGTACCCCTCTGTAGAAGGGTTCATATGATGAATAAGAGTCTCCAATTTGTACACAGTAATTTCTACCAACCAAGTAGTCTTTTAGGTATTTTAGTAGCAGTTCATGCACAATTGTATCAAAAGCAGCACTGAGATCGAGCAATATTAAAATACCACATTTATTTTCATCCATCATTTCTAGCATATCATTTTCAACAGAGCAGATGGCTGTCTCCGTAGAGTATAGTTTTCTGTAAGCAGATTGGTTGCCAGACAAAGCTTCTATTACTTCCAAGTGGCTGACTATTTGTTCAAGAATTACATCTTCAAGCACTTTTGAGACAAAGGATAGATTCGAAATAGGTCTATATGAGCTTAATTCCTGGTGGTCCAGTGCATTTTTCAGAACTGGTGTGACTATAGCCATTTTTTTTTGACAACAAAATCTTTGCATCTTCATATCTATATAGAAGTGAAATGTTTCAGATCTGTTAAGGAGTGTTTCTGCAACAGTTTTGTCCTTTGTAGTTTTTCAAGCTATCTTGTAGTCACGCCTCTTCTGTGTAATTAGCACAACAGCAGTTGTAGTTAACAAAATTACAATCTTCACAATTGTTTGAATTTGCACTGAGTACTATTTAAGCACATATTTATGAATGTGTTTCGATTTGACCTGCGTAGTGTAAAAGCACATAATTAGATTAATAATAATTCCGAGTAAGTCATTTACAGTTTTCTATAATTACCAAATAAACAATCTATAATTTTATGTATAAAAATGGTTTTGGCCACTATTATTTTCAGCCCATGTGGACACGATATCCAGCGACAGAATTAACTTTCCTTTTATTGCAAAGATGAAAGCTATAATCCTCCTCTTCCTAACAGAAATTAACAATAATTCAGTTATGACGGAAAAAATATGTTCTCAGAAAGCATATTGCAATTCCCGGCTGATAAACTGATTGCCCTCGTTTTAAAGGCGTGTTCTTTTTTATTGGAGAAGTAATACGTTCTGTATGTTGAGGTGACAATTCATTCCTTTTGCACACTGCTCATTCGTTCTTACCAAAAATACTCAATCATCCCCACAGGAAGAAATTATTTTTTTCTTGGCCAAAAGAAAGTGGTCACTCCTTTCATATTGTAATTGTAAATGAGACAGTAGTTAACGTCATGACACAATGAAGAACCCTCTTCTTTACAACAGTAGGCGGATCAAACAAGCTCTTTCTTTTTTCCTAGGACAAACGAGAACTTAGCATAAAGTAATTGAATGATTTCCATTCTATTTCACTGGTGCCTATTGACCTTGAAAAGAATGAAATTGCTAAAAAGATCGATGGTTACCTTCCTCCTTATGAAAATAGATGTAAAGAATTTTAATGTAGTTATTTTGGAAGCCCAATGTAGTTTCAGTGGCAGTATGAAACAATTTGATGTTTTTCCATGCCGAAATAAATGAAAACATTAATAGTATCTAACTAGAAAAGTGTACGATATTGTTCTCATCAATATTTTCTTGGCGAACCATCGACTTTTGAAGAAGGAGAGGAAAAATGGAGCATCTCATGAACAAGTAAAATAGATTACGGGAAAATAAGTAGTTTTTATCTCTTCCATTAAATCGGGAAGTATTATTCACTTCAAAGTTTGAGAAAGAAAGACAAAACTAAATACTGCGCTTAATTCACAGGTTGGTTTGGAGGGAAGAAAAGAAATAACGGTCTTTTTATTCAACGCACTAACTTCTAACAGTTAACAATTAGGCCTAAATTCTTTATATGTATTTATAGAAATGTAAGAGAAGATTTGAATGACAGAACAACTACTAGATACAGTCTCTGCACCCTCTGTTCTAATTATTGTATAAGTATGGGTATGATGTGATATATATATATATATATATATACATATATATACATATATATATACGTATATATATATATACATATATATATATATATATATACCTGTATATATATATATATATATATATGTATGTATGTATGTAAGTGTATATGTATATATACATATATATATATATATATATGTATATATATATATATATATATATATAAACACACATTTCATAAATTTCTGTTCAGCAAACAATCTTATCATTGGAGGTTCTCTATTTTTTTTTCAGCAAAAGGACATCCACAAGTATACATGGACTTCACCATGTGGAAATTACAAAAATCAAATAGATCACATTGCCATTAATAAATAGAGAAGGAGGACTCTGAAAAATGTGAGAAGCTATAGAGGTGCAGATATTGGTAGTGATCATCAGCTCCTCATTGCCACACTGAAATTAAAAATGAAAGCACCCAACAGAAAGGTAGATAGAATAACTAGGTTTGATACAATTAAGCTTTTAGAAGAAGTACACAAACAATTGCAATTGAATGTAGGAATCGATTTGCCGTCTTAGAGACTTTAAGAGACCAAAAGACGATTAATGAAGAATGGTGTGATATTAAGTACATATAACAGTCAGTTGGTAGTGAAATCTTGGGATACGTAGTTACAAGGAGAAAGCCATGGATATCATATGATACTTGGAATACTATTGAAAGGAGACGAAGACAGAAATTGATTGTTGAAAGTTTCCGAGGAAGTAATGAAAATTTTAAGGAAGAGCATGTTAAGTATTCCAGTATTGATAGGAGAGGTTATTAAGACAGTAAAGCAGATGTGGCTGACAAAGATTTGAATTCAGGGAGCGGTTATGGTAAGAATCGCTCATAGAATTATTAATGAAATTTCTACTGGGGCAAAGAAGAAGCATATACCCATAAAAAAGAGAGATGGATCTGTTATAACAACAGAAGATGAAGAAAGGCAACGTTGGATGGAACACTTTAGTGAGATTAAGAATGGGAGATATAAAGGGAATAATTTGATTGATATACATGAACTGATGAAGACCTTGATGTGCCCATGAATGAATTCAGTGCGTTTGAAGTTGAAGCTATTATTAAAGAACTCAAAAGATGGAAAGCCACTGGGTATGATGGAATAATTGCCAAGATGATACTGACCGAAAATGAAGTGACTACCAGAATACTTGCAAGATTATTTGTAGAATGTGGCATGAAGAGGCAAAGCCTGGTGAATGGCAGTTAAGACTGTGGGTGAATATGGCTAAAAAGGGAGACCTGACGGATTGTAATATTTACAGAGGCCTAACACTTACGTCAGTTGTTATGAAAATACATAGTATGCTTATTCTAAAGAGACCGGAGAGAAGTATTTATGAAAAGCTGAGAAAGGAACAGGCAGGATTTCGAAAATGTGGAAGTTATCTGACCAAATTTTCCTTTTGAGAATGTGTAAAGAACGAAGGACTATGATTAGTATAAAGAGCCAATATGAAATGCATAAGAAATGTCTTGAATTGGAGGCAATGATGATGTTGAATGTTAAGAGTGAATTGCACAGTAGATGTATGAAGGGGAGTTTGTCATGTAACTGATAAACTTCATGTGTAGCCCATGATCTAGGTAAACTGGTGTAATTTTTATTATCAACGTATTCATTTAAAGAAAATGCCTCTAAGTGCTGTTTGAAATTGAACATCAAACGTAACACTTCCTTGAAGGTCTTTGAGCCCCCCAAAATTTCAATTTCCTTTATTATGCTACGGGTTAAGTCTTTTTTTTATTGTATATTGGTTAGTAATATATTTATATAATTTTCAAAACTTTGTTAATGCTGAAATTATTGGAATTTATCAAAACATAAACTTTAGTACGGCATCAAAGCATACGTCACTTTAAAACTTTTCATTATTGTTATTTCTGTAAGAATCGTGAACCATTATTTCTGTAAAATGACGATCCCTCATTCACAATTTATAGCATATCTATAAAGATGTAAACTGCAGTAATCCTCTCTCAGGGATTTGTGTTCTTCATGTTCCTTTTAGAAGGCTGAGATTGGGGTACTATGCGTTTGTTTGCACCGACCCTTTCAGTAAATATTAGAAGAGGTTTTCATTCTCTCTCTGGACTGGTTTGCTAGGGATAGTCACAAGTACCACACTGGGATGTTGGAAAATTCTTGCACAGAGAGAGAGAGAGAGAGAGAGAGAGAGAGAGAGAGAGAGAGTTCTGTATATGATAAAGTGATAGGAAAAGTGAGTTTTGTTTACAGTTGGGCGAGAGGGAGTTAGAGACTTTTGTATATGATGAAGAGGGTGGGAGTAAGTCCCGTAAAATTATAGGTGAGAGAGAGAGAGAGAGAGAGAGAGAGAGAGAGAGAGTTCTGTGTATGTTAAGAGCAGGGAGGACGATGGTGAACTTGGAAGTGAGATGGACCGTGTGGTTTATGATAAGCATACATTGGGAAGAAGAGATGTGAGATGAATGTTTTCCTCAGAAACCAAATGTTAGCCCATATAACAAAGCATAATGCAAAGTAGCTCTATTTTAAATAAAACTGTGAATCTCACTTCACGTTGTTATTGTTTGGATAAATTCCTATTTCATATTCACTCTCTCACGATTAGGTGTATTTTTGTACATTTATATTCATAGCGGTTACTTATCTTTGCGGTTATTTTTTCATTGTTACCAAATACTGTCCTTTGGAATATCCTATTTTATTCTTCTTTTCTTATTTCTATTTCATGCAGTAAGAATTACCACCTAATATTATTGTGTCAAATGCTAGTTCAGCAATCGCATTCCTTTTCATCATTGGACATAATAGTATATTGCTGTATCAGGTTAAATGTCAGAAGACAAAATAGAAAAATAATTATATTGCATTATTCTTGGTAAAATATTTATGTAATATTAAAATGCAACTTTACAAGTTGGTTTACCCTTTTAGGTCTTTAATCAATCAATATATATATATATATATTTATATATATATATATATATATATATGTGTGTGTGTGTGTTTGTGTGTTTGTGTACTGTATATATATATATAATATATATATATATATATATATATATTTATATTTATATATATATATATATTATATATACACACATATATTTGTGTATATATATATATATATATATATATACTGTATATATGTATGTGTGTGTGTAGTCAGACATTTCCATTTTCAAGTTTGAATTCTGCGGATATGACTATTCAAGTAAGTTTGCTTAAGTAATAAACTTAATTGATCTCAGATAATCTTGCTCTTCCCAATTGTCATGTTGGGAGGACTTCTAGAAGTTCATTGGCGTACCCTGCGTTCCATGTAAGAGAACATCATTATTTGGCACACCTACCTCTAAGTGGCAGAAAAATGTAATGCCCGTTTAGCAAACTATAAGAGGTGCTGAATAAATCTAGGTAAGGTATACCTTTTGCCAAGATGGGCTTAATTTTCCTTGCGAATATGAGTACACGGCGGTAACTGTACTGCTTTATCACCCCTATTAACATCATCAAAAATGAAAGCGGGTGTGTTTTTATTGCTTGATAGATAAAGTGCTGCCATTAGTGTGTTTTTTTTTTTTTTTTTTTTTTTTTTTTTTAATGGTATATGTGACTGTCTTTAGTTTTACTAATACCGTGTCTTTATACTGATACCATCCATTTTTCGGTATATTTATTTTTTTGTAATTTATTTTTGTTACTGTACCTACAATACTGTACATTTTTAGCTGCATGTACGTACATAAATGTACCTATAGTCATTCTTTTTTTACTGAGGCAGATTTGCATCGACTCGCAGGGGTACCCTTTTAGCTCGTAAAAGTTTCCTAATATTTGATGCAAATCTGAATCATTAAAAAAAAAATAGGCCTTTAATTGTACTGATACTCTCCGTGGAGTCAGTAGTGCTTCATTAAATGTATAGAATTTTACTATTTTATCGCATTATTAATAAGGATTTCTGTTGAGCATGATCAACCTATTGTCCTATTGTAGACCCGAGAAGGGGAGTCAGTTGCAAATGGAAGATTCCTACGCACAGTATATTTTCAGCTTTGGTAAATCTTCCCTTACCAATTTGCTACCATATTAAGTTCCTCTTGGAGTGATGAGTCGATCGTATTCAGTGGTCCCATGGTAAGGGATGTGATTTAATTACTTACTGCATTGCTATTACCGGGTGGGAAGCCATAATTCACGGATGTATGACTTTTACGTGTATCTCTGTACCTAACCATTGTGAGTGTATACATACATGCCTGCACCTGTGATTTAATGTTAGTTCTTTATAATAGATAGATGTAAGTTCTTGGATCCTTTGTGTGGGTGCCTCGTTGTCTTTTTGGCGTTTGACAGCCTATACGATTATCAGTTGCTTAAACAAGGAAGCAATATTTTCTTTGTTTTTCGAAAGGTTTTACTTATTTAACTAAAGAGAATATTGTTTGGATTTATTTGCTCATAATTTCAATGATGACGTTTCAATTTATGTCAAATAGAGAAATACATATGTTGCGTGAATAATTTAGGGACTATCTCTTCTTCTTTATTGTTATTATTTAATTGGAAAACATTTAGCGGAGGCTAAATAGACTTTTGTTATTATTATTATTATTATTATTATTATTATTATTATTATTATTATTATTATTATTATTATTATTATTATTATTATTATTATTATTATTATTATTATTATTATTATACATGTCATTTTCTAGCCTTTATTTTTCTACATATATACTGTACACACACACACACATATATATATATATATATATATATATATTAAACATTCTTCATATCTCATTATATCTAAGGGTTATCCAATTCAACCACGTTTTCTGCCTTCTCTCTTTTGGAAAGTAGATTATCACTAACCACATTCAAGACCAGATTCCTCAGCAGTCCAATCATGCGCCTCATTACTTGACTTCTTATCAATTCAGCAGCTCCAGAACAGAATACCAATTATAAATATATTGACCTAAGACAAATAGGCCGTGGAAGCTTAGTCTTTTGTCCAGATTCGGAAACAGAATGAAGGGATAGGCATGTATCAAATGATAGGCCGACTACTTTCTCAATAATCTGAGAATAAGAATTTTAGTTCGAGATTCAGATAGTTTAACGCTATTTAGAATAACGAAAATTAGAATAACGAAAATTAGAAAATAACACACTGAAAAATTCATATATTTACTCTAGGTAAAAGAAAGGAAAATAGGGTAGAAAGAATAAAACAACTTTAGTCTTACTTCCAGACAATACTGTACACTCATTCCATCAAAGTTAATCTTTGTTCAGCTTCAAGTTTGTGAAGCTTTATGTTGATGGTGCATGTTGCATATTGAGACAACTTTATAAAGGTTTTATAGAGGTGCGTAACAATACAGTTTGAAAGAAGCCAATTGTATGTAAAAGAACTATTAAACGATAAAAGATAACGGCAAAATGGTCATGTACAGACAGTAAATAATCGAAACGTTGAGCAACACAGGAAAAATTCGATGAAAGAGATTACTTTTGTGGATATAATATCACTTGCAAACTAGAATTGTTGATCTTATATTTTCACATCTATTCATTTCCCAGTTAAATATTCTAATGAAGTATCAACTAGATCAGATTCATGGGTCTCTTTCCTCGTCTTAAACACGCGATTGTAGATTATCTCCTTAAAGGTTTTCTTTTGCCACTTGTAAATTTAAACAAAACCGATTTAAGGAGGGTTAAAGTCACCTGTAAGATGAAAAAATTTATGGTTTAGTATTTCATTAATGTATAATAACTGTGTTCTTCTTCTCCAAGAATGACGTATTTAGAATACATGTAGAAACATCTGCAGTTGTTGTTATCTTTTTATTGATTGCTTTTAAATCATAATTCCAAGTCTACCTTTAACCATTTTATTCCAAAAGGATTTGTTGAATTTCTTCATAAAAACAGTGTAACTGTTATATGTTTTTCTTTGATTTTCAATTTAAAAAAAAGCTCATTATCTAGTCATGTCAAAAGTTTTTGATGTACCTCAGCTTCCATTGTGTAATATAGAAAAGGGGACTAAAAGTCGAATTGGATATATCAGAGTGGTCAACTACTCAGGCCCGTGGGCTAGATGTGGCCCACAAGGGTTTGTTTTTTTTTTTTTTTTTTTTTTTTTTTTTTTTTGCCCTCCCCCCCGCACTGATCTAATTCTGCACTAAGAATTAATGTAAGCAAACCTTGGTATACTTAAAAGGGTGTGTCTTGATTACTATAAAATAGATACTGAAGTTAAAAAAAAAAAAAAAAATCCTGGATTTCGGTGCTCTCTCTCTCTCTCTCTCTCTCTCTCTCTCTCTCTCTCTCTCCATTGTTCTACTTTTAACTGCAAATTGACTGGATTACACGTGGAATGAATTATTTTGATGATTGCGATGAAATGATCAATAATAATAATAATAATAATAATAATAATAATAATAATAATAATGATGATGAATAGACCAGTAAAAATAGATAAAAGAAGAATAACAATACTGTCGTAGAAACATATGCAATAATATTACCGCTACTGGTACTACTATGAAAAATAATAATGATAATAATGAATATGTAAAATAATGACGAAATATTACAGATGAGTGATGTCAGTAAAAGTGTTGTCAGTATCGTGAACGTAATCAGAGGTGAAAATAAGTCACAATGACATAAAAACTGCCACTATATTCAAGTGTTAGGTGATTTGGTGATGAAAAGACACTCCTACGTCTCTTTGCTTTGAGGCAAGCTGTTCTTTCATTGATAAAAAATCAGGATATGAGTAATTCAGAACAGCACTAAATTCAGCTACGATATCAAGGTTTTCTTTGCTCCCTAGCATTTATTACAAAGGTGACAGCTAACCTGCCTCTCAGCTAGTAGGACGTGCTCATGCTTTCCGTAGAAAGTTCCAACTTTTCAGAATTATTTAACACACTCCCGTTCTTGTGGATTGAATAAAATTAATGGAAAAATTTTTCCTCTTTTGTGGGAAAACTTGAAGCATTATCTTTCGAGTTTGAGACAAGATTTAGAGACTGAAAAATTGAAGCCCAGTCTAGTCTTGTTCAACAACCCCATGGAAGCTTGTGTGGCAACAGCTACCGAGCCTTTAATTTGAATTGTGTGAACTTCAGTTTGATCCGTTGTTGCTTGCAAAGAATAATGAAAGCCAAGTGAATTTCTGGAAGCTAGTCAGCAAAGGATGCAGCCTTATCAATATCTATGTCAGCATCACCAGGTGAGTTGATGACAACACATCCTAATCTCCTAAGTTTACCACTAATCATATCAGTTAAAGCTTGCTTGTTGATATCCCTCGACAGAAACTCTTCTTCCCTGCTATAGAACGAAGTCTCTGCTGTAACACTAACAACAGGGAGAACTTTCAACCCTAAACGCTTTTAGTGAGTGTTGTCCTTGATTGATGGACCTCCATTGTAGCCATCAAAAACTACTATTGCCAATCCATATATATATATATATATATATATACATACTGTATATTTATATGTAAATATATATTTATATTATAAATATATATAAATATATATAAATATTTATAAATATATATATAAAATATATATATATATATATATATATATACACATATATATATATATGGATTGGTAATAGTAGTTTTTGATGGCTACAATGGAGGTCCATCAATCAAGGACATATATCTATATACTATATATATATATATATATATACTGTATATATATATATATATATATAAACAGTATATACAGTATATATATATATATATATATATGTATATATATAGCAGGGAAGGAGAGTTTCTGTTGAGGGATATTAACAAGCAAGCTTTAACTTATATGATCAGTGGTGAACTTAGGAAAAAAGGATGTGTTGTCATCAACTCACCTGGTGATGCTGACATAGATATTGATAAGGCTGCATCCTTTGCTGACTAAACTTCCAGAAATTCACTTCTTTTACAATCTGTTTGCTGATTATGTTATACTGTGTAGCACTAGGTGAGAGGTAGTAGAAGAGAAACTGGAGGAGTGGAGAAGAGAAATGGAAAATAGGGGATTGAATATCAGCAGGAAAAAGACGGAGTATTTGAGATTGAAAAATGGCGAGAATGGGGAAGTTAGTTTACAAGGAGAGAGATTGAAAAGAGTTGAGAATTTCAGGTATTTGGGATCCACAGTTGCAGAGGATGGTGATCTGGGGGCAGAAATAAACCACAGAATACAAGAAGGATGGAAAAATTGGAAAAAAAGTGTGTGGAGTACTATGCGACAGGAAAATAGGGGTCAAGTTGAACGATAAAGCACACAGGACAGTTGTGAGACCGGCAATGATGTGTGGAGCGGAGACGTGAGCAATAAAGAAGACAGAAGAGAAGAAGATGGATGTGGCAGAGATGAGAATGTTGAGATGGATGTGTTGGGTGACAAGATGAGATAAGATAAGGAATGAGGTAATTAGGGGTGCCACAAGAGTTAGAAAACTATCGGATAAGATTCAAGAAAGTAGACTGAGGTGGTATGGTCATGTCATGAGAAGAGATGAATAGTATAGTGGGAGGAGAGTGATGGAAATAGAGGTACAGGGAACGAGAAGGAGGGGGAGAACAAAGCGAAGGTGGGTGGATTGTATCAAGGATGACCTTCGATCAAAGGGATTAACCGGTTATGAGGTGTGGGATAGAGGTAGATGGAGAAAGCTGACCAGAGACATCGACCCCACATAGAAGTGGGAAAAGATGTAGACAAAGAAGAAGAAGAATTCGTATGAGTATGTATTAATACTAGTACTAATAGATAAAAGAAGGAAAGGTAAAATTTACTTTGAAAAAATAATATTGTTTTTTTCTATCAATGTTTCATTGGTTGTGGAGTTAATATGCAAAACAAGACCCTACAGTTTCTTTCCTTGTAACTAGGTTTTAATGTGAGGTAAACAGTCATATCATTCTATATGGTATGAATGTACTCAACTCATTTATGTAATGTTCACTTGCACACTCAAAACACAAGTCTCATTTAAACGAATTACGTAGAGCATGCTTTTCCTGTTTTGGATATTCCATTAACCATATCAATCTTCGGTCCAATATGCTGAATATACTCCATTGGGTCTACGTGTTGATGGAAATTATATAATGGCATCAAATTTACGTATAGGGATCGAGTCCCAGTCTCTTCAAAAGAATGCCAAGATAGAAGTCAATACCTGCTGGTGTTTTAAAAATATTCTCGCAAGATAAGTCCTTAAATGAATACTGCGATGTGATATTTCCCGGGGATGAAAAAATTGGCTGATTGCCACGTTGCAAGAAGTTGATTGGAATAATGGTTTTGATCATTAAAGAAGACGAAATGTGACTAAATTGGAAGATCTGCATCAGCTGATTAAAAGAATAGAATTAGTGGAATTAATGAATACAACTTTAACGAATGATTACAGGTAAAAAATAAAGTAAAATGATGTTTAGGAAGTTAAACTGTAATTATTTTAATGATGAAAAAGACAATGTTAATTACAAAATGGAGAAATGTTAAATAGACCATTTTATCGTGAGCTATTGAAGTATTATATGGCGATTTTTAAGGCTGGCTTATGTGAGTAGTGGTATATATGCTCTAATTCAAAGCAAAGATTTAACGCAATGATGGTTTGTTGGATTGTTAGAATTTCAAGGGACCTTATATACATCATCCAACAACCAACTATAACTTTCAACTTTACAACTTTTCTCTGAGTACTAGATTGGCTGATACCTTCCATTTCTATACTCTGTATAATAAGAATGTATCGCAAACTTAAATCATTTAGCCCCTACCTGTCCTCAAACGTAAGCAAGTTAATAAACCTTCGCAGGGCTCTAATAATGATACTGATTACAAAGACAAATTTATAAAGACATAAGCTATCCCTTCAAGAGTAAAACTATAGCACTATCTACATTTGCATTTAAATTTGATCATAGTAATAACGAAAATCTAGAGAATTGTTGTATTAAACCTGATATTGTCATCACCATCATCTCCTACGCCTATTGACGCAATGGGCCTCGATTTGATTTCCCTAGTCAATTCTATCTTGAGCTTCTAAATTAGTACTTTCCCATTCATCACCTCCTACTTAACGTTTTATAGTCCTCAGCAACGTAGGTTTGGGTCTTCCAACTCTTCTAGTGCCTTGTGAAGCCCAGTTAAACGTTTGGTGAACTAATCTCTCTTGGGGAGTGCAAAGAGCATGCCCAAACCATTTCCATCTACCCCTAAGCATGATCTCGTCCACATATGGCACTCGAGTTTCATTTTTTCTAATCTCAAGGCAATCTGAACGAACGAACAAACATGTCCATACTGTAACACAGATCTTACTAAACTGATATATGTCATGATTCTTATGTGTAATTTCAGGCGATTTGATTTCCAAATTTTACTTAACCTAGCCATTATCTGATTTGCTTTTTTCAATATGTCATGAGACTTTAATTCTAAAACCCCTGTATTAGAGATCATAGTTTCTAAATACTTTAACGACTGTACCTTATTACTCTTCTCTCCTTCGAATGATATTTCATCTTCCACCACATATTCCCTGTTCTCATCATCTCTGTCTTTCTCCTATTTATCTTGAGCCCAACCTCCTGTTATATTTCATGCATTCTGGTAAGCAAGCATTGCAAATCTTGTGTTGCTCTACTAATAAGGACAGCGTCATCAGCATATTCTAAGTCAGCTAATTTCCTATTACCAATCCAGTCCAATCCTTCTCCATCATCCTCAACTGTTCTATGCATTACAAAATCTATGAGGAGGATAAACAACATAGGTGACAACACAATCACTTGAAGTACTTCACTCTTCACTGGAAATTCATTTGATAGGATTCCACTTACATAAACTATGTACAAGCTATGCTGATGAACAAACTTAATCAAATTTACATATCCCAGAGTAATTCCATAATAACGCAGGACTCTCCACAAAAGTGGCCGGTGTAGACTATCAAAGACTTTTTCATAGTCCACATGACAACTGACGTACGTCGCACTTACGCCATTTGTCAGATCTAGTGTGTATATATATATATATATATATATGTCTATCGATATATATATATATATATATATATATTTTCTTACGAAGCTGGTCTACTGTTGAGTAAATATTTCATTATTGTATTTCATTTTTGAAAGGTGAGTTCCTCTCTTATAGGTTTTTGAAAAACTCAGAGGTAGTTTCATCTTTTTTTATTGCCTCGACGGCAGAGGTGGGCGGAGTTAGCTGAGAGAGAGTTGCCTCGCTTATGCATTGGTATGCGTCTGATACATGATTGTTGGCAACTTTGATGCCCCTAGGCACTCCTCTCAAGCTTCTAGACCCCCTGACCTACAAGGATCTAGAATAATAAAGTCAATATATATGTGCTCTTAGGAATGCTTAGGTGCAGAAGAGATCCAGCCTATCCCTTTGTCAGAGCCAAAGTTCACCTCTCTTTTGCAAATGCCTCAAGTGTGTGTCCTCTTGAAAGTGCATCAACATATATCGTGTGTAGTGTGTTCAAACGTTAAGGAAACTTTGAATGTGATTTAAAATTCATTATGTTATTGTATGTGCTAGTATTATATAATTTTTTGTAATTGGCCCCTGTGTTTAGGTTAAAACAGTGAAGTATATTTATATTGCTATCTTTTATGTAAATTTAATGAGTTTAATCATTAGAGTGTTAAAATGTTAACTATTTTCTTTAATTATCAATATCAAATATTTGTGTAAAATTTAATTTCCAGTGAAACAAGTGATTATATAATTTTAAGAGTGTAATATTTCCTTGTCATTGTCTAAGGTTTTGTTCAGATTTAATATTTTGAGTCAAGTGATTATATAATTTTCATAGTGTAATATTTTTTTATCTTAGTCTAAGATTTAGTTCAGATTTCATATTTCGAGTGATTCATTTTTGTAATGATTTTTTGATATTAATGTTGTAATTTTATTTTATAGAATATATTCATTTTTGTAAAGTGTGTATTATTTTGATCACCAGTATTTCTTACAGAGATCTCTCGTAATCCCTGTTTAAAAATCGAAGTAAGAGGTTTCGAATAGTTCAAGTAATTAATAAATCAGTTTTTTTATGAGTGTACTTAAGAGACCTTTGGATATTCAGTGTTATTATATATTGCCATCTGGGAGTTGTATAATTTTCTCAGAGCTCAAGTATTATTCAAGTGCAACAGATTTATGTAAAAAAGAAAAAAAAACAGGTGAGTTTGGAACCAAGGAGGTTACGTAACTCAACAGCCGTAGTGTGTATGTATGTATATATATATATATATATATATATAAAGAGAGAGAGAGAGAGAGAGAGAGAGAGAGAGAGAGAGTGTGTGTGTGTGATCTAAACAGAAAGATTTACTTTGATTTAGACGGATATTGTAAATCATACAAATGAGCTTACCGAACGAGAGTGCCAGGGATTTATGCTAAGATCTTGAGTACGAAATTTTATTTAAGTAAAAGTTTTTATTTAAAGCTTGAGATATTAGTCAGGGCTTGAAGACCAAATGAGGGAAAGATAATGAGGATAGGGTAAAATAGAAAAAATAAAAAAATCATCAAGATAGACTGGACGGGGATAAATTTAGAAGACTTTTTATGCCATTTTCTACGCAGTTACAGAATAAATATATTGGATATATGTCTCAGAAAATTACACATGGAATTTCATACCATTTATATGTATTTAGTGAATTATTGTTAATGAAAACATTTGGTCTTTGTAATTTTGTTAGGTTACAACTTCAAGTCCTGTTATGAGAATTGGCAAAACATGTTTACAATAATTAGATGTGATCGGAGAAAATAAAGTAGCATCATTTACATAAACAACCATAATGTTTTCCAGGAATTACAACTTATTGTATTATTATAATATAGATAGGCAATTTAGGGGAACAAGATCATTACCCTTAGGAACACCTTAGATTTCATTCTTATATTCACTAGGGCCCATCAGAAACTAATTATAGTTTATTTGTTGAAAATTCAGTTATATAGTTAAGAAATACTCAACACAACTCTTCATGACTAGAGCCTAGGGCTAGTACAGTAATGGAAATTGAAAGTTCATCTCAAGTATATACAGTACACCCCTTGCAAAACCCATACTGCCATATAAGGAATAGACGCTGTTTTTCAGCAAAGGTATTTAGAAGTTTGGCCAAATAGATTAAAACGTTTTTGTAGTAGAGACCATAATAAGAAGGGCATGAATAACCACTTCCACGCTTATCTAGTGGAATAACATTACCAAATCTCCCTGTGAAAACTGACTCATAAAGTGTGATCTGGGATTCTCAGAAATCAGCAGGTTTCTCCCGCCCCCCAGAAAAAAAATGAAATTTAGACCAATATTACCTTTAATGTCCCATAATTTTTTAGACAATGGGGCCAAAAAGTTAAAGTATTCAGATTACATTATAGAATATATAAATGAGAAACCAAGAGTTTCTCATTATTCTTGTTTGTTTTACAGACAGTCATTATTAAAAGGTTAGCGTATCTTTTAGATAGTAGTTTTAGCAGGGGGGTCACCACAGGCCTTTTCTGAAATTAGGAGAAGTATGGATAGAGATTGCTGCTTATATTCCTCAGTTTTGCTAGAGTGGGGAATCTTCAAAGGATGCAATCTCTATGAAGATTTAGATGAAGGCACTGCTGGTATAAATGATTCTTAAATAATTCCAAAGATGACAGGTCACTCCGTATGCCATTGTTAGGAAAATGCCTTCTCATGGATTACCTGACTGATTGAAAACTATTTTTCTCTAATTTCAAATTGTGAATGTGTTAATATCAGCTCCAGTCAAATACTACACCTCTTTGTGAACTTTAACTTTGATCTACTCTGATCCGACACGTAATCTGATGAACTATTTTCCTCACCATTTTATTTTATTTATTTGTAGTAGTGGGTCGTTTTCTTAAGGACTGTACATTTCCAGCACTGCTTCTATTCCATTCGTAAGTCAAATGCACTTGCTATCATACTATTTTCTCCTATTTCTAATGTTTGGCAGAGTTGACGATTGATCTATTAAAATTTGTAAAAGGAGAGAAAGAGTCATATTGAAAGGAGACGGATAGCTACTGGTTTCAGATTTTAGCTGAAACTATTGAGAGAGATTTGTTTCCGACTGAAATTTTTTTTTAGTATAGTCAGAATTGGGGGAGTTTCCGTCCGTCTTGTCTTACTGTTTTGTGACTGCCATGAGTGACACAGTTATGGGTTTGTGGCAGAGAGTCTAAGGTTGCAGAGTTACTTACGGCTTTGAGAAATTACCATGTAAATTAGTTTTGCCTAATGGTATATGAACTATGTTAATTCAGAGTCGTTTGATTTGGGAAGCACAGACAGTAATCGTGTCATTAGATGAGCAATTGTATGCAGAGTATGATAAGGTAAAACCAATAATTTTTAGGGTATGTAAGTTAGTTCCTGAAGTGCAATGTTGGATAGTTAAGGTTTTAATAAAGTCATGGGCTTAAACATTTATGAAATTTGCTATTCTGAATGAGAAAAGGTTTAGCAATTGGGTGAAATCAAAGGAGGACGATAAGCTCATTTTAGTAGGGGAATTAACAAATTTTGTAACTTGGGAGCTGAAGGTAAATTTAGAAAAATTCAAATGGGACATGTTACAGTAAGTAGCTGTTGCTGCAAGATGAATATGTTATATCTCACAGAATATTTAATGAAAAGTAAACCTTAAGATAAAAAAGTAAGATATGTTTATTAAAATATCATAATTAGATATTATGAACAACTCTTCTAAATCTGAAAGGGAGAACATACTCGCTAAATATTACCCGCATATTAACGTCTGAATGTTAGTTTCCAACAATTATAAACTAACATCTTTCGTGTGTCATAAAAAAAATAACGTCAGCTCACGAACCGATGACCGTTTTTCATTTCCATCGCCCTTTTGCTAAATAGCTTTGTATTGTCATTAAAAGAACCTACTCGCCACTGTATTCCAACTAAAAAGGTGTGGACTGCTGCAAAAATATGAAAATAGCCTTTATCAAGTCACGTCTTAATGTATAAGAAATCCTTGCAAGGGTATATGTGATACCAGCTCAAACATCAGAGATTTACGAATATGATATAACTATAATGGTGAAATTGAAAGAATAATTTCGGAATCCATGTTTATCAAAGACACAGCCCAGCATGAATCAAAACTATTTTATTTTTTTCTCAAACTCTTAACTTCTTTATATCTACTGTATATTGCAAATGTTGCATAATCTGTTTTTTTAACCTTACATGATAAAGTTAAGTTTTCGTTCTAAAAACCTATTTAGTAATGACCTCCAGAATTGTTCAAACCGTTGTATATTGATTGTGAAATAAATGTTTTACCGACAAATTATACCTGATATATATATATATATATATATATATATATATTTATTTATTTATTTATTTATTTACCAAGGCACTTCCCCCAATTTTTTTTTTGGGGTGGGGGGTAGCCGACATCAAACAAAAGAAAAAAAAGGGGACCTCACCTCTCTACGTTCCTCCCAGCCTGACAAGGGACTCAACCGAGTTCGACGGGTACTGCTAGGGTGCCACAGCCCACCCTCCCCCGTTATCCACCACAGATGAAGCTTCATAACGCTGAATCCCCTACTGCTGCTACCTACACGGTCATCCAAGGCATTCGAGGAAGCAGCAGGGCCTATCAGAACTGCGTCACAATCGCTCGCATTCATTCCTATTTCTAGCACGCACTCTTTCCTCACACACATACACACACACACACATATATATATATATATATATATATAATATATATATATATATATATATATATATGTATATATATATTAGGTAGTAGGTTGGCCAGGGCACCAGCCACCTGTTGAGATACTACCATTAGAGAGGTACTGGATCCTTTGACTGCCCAGACAGTAATGCATTGGATCCCTCTCTCTGGCTACGGCTTATTTTTACTTTGCCTACACTTACACATAATAGTCTGGCCGATTTTTTACATATTCTCGTCTTTCCTCATACACCTGACAACAATGAAATACTAAACACTTCTTCACCCAAGGGGTTAATTACTGTACTTCAATTTGTTCAGTGTACTTTCCTCTTGGTAAGGGTAGAAGAGACTCTTTAGCTATGGTAAGCAGCTCTTCTAGGAGTAGCCAAAATTAAACCATAGTTCTCTAGTCTCGGGTAGTGCCATAGCCTCTGTACCGTGGTCTTCCACTGTCTTGGGTTAGAGTTCTCTTGCTTGAGGGTACACTCGGGCACACTATTCTATCTTATTTTTTTTCTTCCTCTTGTTTTTTTTTAAATGGTGTTGGGCAGGCTTAATAGAAGGGCCATGGATGCCTGGTAGTTTATCAAGAGGTTGTCTTTTCCTTTTTCTGATTCTTTTTCTAATTCTTTTTCTTCTCAAAACCATCCTTACTGTCCTCCCTTCAGTTGAAGTGGCTATCCTGGAGGGTATTTAGCCGTGCATGGTGTATCGGCTCCTCCATGTTGACCAGTTTTTCCAACTCTTTACTATAGTCTATGGGTATCATCAATCACTTTATTTATAATTCTGTACATGTTGTTTTTGTTATAATTCTTGTTAATCTAGTTTTTACGTATGATGTCTCTTTTTTATTTCTATTAATTCTAATGCTTTCTGGAGACATTGAGAGAAATACGGGACCAGTGCGTCCTAGATTTCGTCAATGTCGTCTTCTGTGTTGCAATATTCGTGGTCCTCATGCAAATATCCAAGACCTTACAGTTGCGTTCAGACAGTATGATAGTCTATTGTGCTTAGAAACTTTGGTTTATAGTATGAGGCACTCATCTGAGCTTCTTATAAATGGTTTTAAGAAGCCAATAATGTTGAAACGTGATGCCATCCCTAGGGCCAGGGGAATGGCGGTGTATATTAGGACCGAGTACCCTGCTTCTCATAAGTCCTGCTATCAATGTGGATGTCATGAGATTCAGTTAATAAAAGTTTGTGGCAGGCATAACAACTTTTATTTGTGTTCGATCTACCGGAATCCAGACATGGATGATTCTATCTTCGATATGGCTAAGATACAAGATAATAGAAAGGCTTATTTTGTCTTTGTTGGTGATTTTAATGCTCACCATAGTTAGCTCCAAAGTTATCTGTTATTTTGCGCAAGTTAGCAGGAAGAGGAGCTTTTTAGCACTTGTTGGAGAATTGGTAATGTTACTCCTCTATGTAAATGTGTTTGTGGTAGCTCAAGTCCCACTGATTACCGCCCAATTTCCATAACTCGCATATTATCTAAAGTTTTTGAACATCTTCTGGCAAAACGTCTTAATAGGTTTGCTGAAGGTAATCATCTACTCCCTAGTTTGCAATTTGGTTTTCATAAAGCCCTTGGAGCATGTGATGCCCTTCTTACAATCTCCAATGCTGTACAGAAATCCCTTGATTGTGGTCGGGAAGTTCTTATGATTGGCCTTGATTTTAGTGCTGCCTTTGACTGTGTTAATCATGAGGCCCCTTGTTTTCAAACACAAACAGTTGGGAGTGGGTGGGTCGTTTCTTAGCATTATTATTGATTTTTAAATAATAGATCTCAAAGAGTTGTTTTTGATGGGTACCATAGTGAGTATAGGAATTTGATATCCGGTGTTCCAAAGGGTAGTGTTTTGGCCCATTACTTTTCATACTATATACACATGACATGTGGTTTGTCCTAGAAAACAAGCTTGTTGCATATGCAGATGATGCTACTCTCTTTGCATCAATTCCATCCCCTGAATGTAGATCTGGGGTTGGTGAATCACTTAATAAAATTTGGCTAAAATTAGTGCATGGTGCAAATTATGGGGTATGAAGTTGAATCCTAACAAAACTCGAAGTATGATTGTAAGTAGGTCAAGGACGGTGGCTCCTCAACATCCGGATCTCAGTATTGATAATATTTCTTTAAATTTGTATGACTTAAAATTTTAGGTATAATTCTCGACAGCAAATTTACTTTTTAGAAACACATTAGGTCTCTGTCTTCTTCAATTGCACAAAAAAATTGGCTTATTGAGAAAGTCTTACAAGATTATCGTTGATCAATCTATTATGAAGAAGTGTTTTAATTCTTTAATTTTACCTTGTTTTGAGTATTGTTCTTCTGTCTGGTGTTCAGCTGCTGATTCTCATCTTAATTTGTTGGTCAGAAACTTACGGTCTATTAAATTTCTTATTCCTGATCTAGATATTAATCTTCGGCACCATCGATCAATTAGTTCATTATGCATGTTGCATAAGATTTTTCATAACTCTGACCATCCTTTATATTCAGATCTCCCTGGACAGTTCTATCCTGTTCGTAATACTAGGCAGGCAGTTAATTCTAATAGCTAGGCCTTCTCCATCATGAGGCATAATACTTCACAGTATTCCAGAAGTTTTATTCCACCTGTTACCAAGTTGTGGAATAATTTTCCTAATTGGGTAGTTGAATCAGTAGATCTTCAAAAGTTTAGAGTTGGAGCAAATGTTTTTATGTTCACCAGGCTGACATGAGTCTTTTTATAGTTTATATGTGACATATCTATTTTTAACGTTGTTAATAGTTTATATAGGACATATCTGTTTTGACGCTGTTACTGTTTTTAGAATGATATATTGTTAATTTATTCTCATCATTTATTTATTTCCTTATATCCTTTCCTCACTGGGCTATTTTTCCCTATTGGAGCCCTTGGGCTTATAGCATCTTGCTTTTCCAACTAGGGTTGTAGCTTGGCTAGTAATAATATATATATATATTATATATATATATATATGTGTGTGTGTGTGTGTGTGTGTGTGTGTGTTGTTACCCATGTGTTGTTACCCATGTTGTTTATTCCCCTCATGGATTTTGTAATACGCAGAACAATCGGAAATGGTGGAGAAAGATTTAGACTGCATTGGATTTAGGAAATTAGCATACATATAATATGCCGATGATGCTGTCCTTATTAACAGAACAGCAAAGGATTGTCAATGCCTGCTTACCAGAATGCATGAAATATCACACTAGGTTGGGTTCAAGATAGATAGAAGAAAAACAGAGATGGATAGAACGGAGTATGCAATGAGAGATGAAATATCATTGCAAAGAGAAAAGATTAATGATATCCAATACAAGGTTTTTAGAATGAGAGTTTAGTGAAAGTTTGAAAAAAGCAAATCAGACAATGGCTATGTTAAGTAAATTATGGGAATGAAATCGCCTGAAATTACATATAAAAACAGACTATACATCAGTTTAGTGAGATTGGTGTTGCTATATGAACATGAATCATGGTATGACAATGAAACAATATATTTACTAGATTTAAGAACAAAGCCCTCAGAAGGATATTTGGAGTTAAAATGCAGGACAGGAATAGAAATGAAACTATAAGAGGGGTTACTTGAATGCCTTAGGTGGATGAGACCATGATGAGGTGTAGATGAAGATGGTTTGGGCTAGGTCTTCGCACTCTCTAAGAGAAATTAGTTCACTGTCATGGGTAGATACAATACTTTTAAAAGGATATAATAAAAAAAACCAAAGTATCTATACCCAAATACCTGTAGTGAGCGAGGCAAGATGAGATTCGACAACGGCCTTGTTTAGCAAAACCTGTCATCACTCAACTATCGCCAGCATTTTGAAAGTAAACCAAGCCTCACCGAGAATGCCTGCCATGATAAGGGAACTGTCCTGCTTTGACCAAGATGCCATCCTCTTAATTAGTGGAGTCAGCATATTTTGAGAAACCGAGCCTGAAGGAAATCCTTGTTTAGGATATATGTCATCATGGAAGGACACGTACTGCCCTTTTGTTACGACTTAACTCGTGGTCCAGATTGCATCAGAAATATCTTCTAGAAGCTTCCATGGCAGGATCGAAGTAGGCGTTTTTGAAAAAGCCAATAGAGAGGCAGAATTGTTTAAAAGAATGCCTTCTGTGGAGATGACCACTGTTCACTTTTAATTGACTACGCCCATACATGGCTATATAAACTTCATGAAAAAATTGTCCCAGAGAGGTAGGACAGGACATAAGATAAGAGAGGAACTATCTCTGAAGTAGATAAGATCCATGTCCTAGCAAGAGGAGAAACAGAGAAGACCAGAAGTCTGATAGAGCCAGATTTTAACCTTCCCTTCAGGCAAGAAAAGCCTATCTCCAAAAATTCCTGCTATGGCCGAGAAGAGGCAAATTAAGCAGCCAGCGCCCCCCCCCCCCCCTGCTCGTGATAAGAAGTAGCCAACACTGCCTGCAGCCTGCCTTCATTCAACAGTATCATCGAATCCTTGGAAGAAGACCTCTGATGTCCCTTCTTGATGCCACCCCTTTTGTAACGTCTTCGAATCCGGTCATCGTGCAAGTTTCATCTGAACTTCAGCTGCCATCCTGCAACGTTCTCAAGCCTTACTTCAACAGTATCCTCGAATTTTTGGAAGAAGACCTCTGATGTCCCATCTAGACGCCAACCTTTTTGTGACGTCTTTCAACCCAGTCATCGTGCCAGTTTCATCTGAAGTTCAGCCGCTCTTCTGCAACGTTCTCAAGCCTGAAGACTCCCTAACAATATCGTCTCAGCAGCTGCGGAAAACTATTCCTTAAGTATTTCTACCTTAGTGACTGTTCCCCTTTTCAGTTGGTTTTTGATTTGTCAGTTGAAGTAACCAAAGAAGTAATATTAGTTTTCTTTGTAAGTTAGTGAATAAACGTGTTGTGTTTTTTCGTGTGTTTCTTTTTATATTCATTTCCCATATTTTAATCGGTGTTGTTGATGTTCATTTTACTTATTAAAAGAACGTGGAACTATTTTAAGATCGTAACATTCACCAAACGTTCAGCTGGGCTCCACAGGCCACTAGAAGAGTCAGAAGCCCCAGGCCTACATGACTGAGGACTGTGAAGCATGAAATGGGAGATGATGAATGGAGAAGGATTTGATTAAAAGCTCAAGATAATGACGAGGCTCTTTACGTCATTAAGTGTATAAGTGTAAGAGGAGATGATGATGAAGATGATGATATATATATATATATATATATATATATATATATATATATATATATTTATATACATACATACATATATATTATATATATATATATACTGTATATATATATATATATATATATATGTATATATATATGTATATATACAATATATATATATATATATATATACATATATATAAACTGTATATGCTTATATATACATATTTATGAATATACATATATACATGCATATTTACCTTATATACTGTATATATATATATATATATATACTGTATATGTGTATATATATATATATATATATACATATATATATATATATATATATATGTATATATATATATATATATATATTATATGGATTAACGTAATTTTTTATTTGATTTTTTATTCGCGTTGTTTCTACGTTTATTTGTTTCATGTAAAATTAGGGTAAAAATTCTAATTTATAACGTGGTATTTGTAAATTTAAAGTTTTTTCTGTTGAAATGCTCGTTTAACCTCCTCCAGCTCATTTTTATAATTGATAAGTGTCTGGTTTAACGCTTTGTTTTCTTTTCTGTGTTTTCCGAGTCCTTGCATGGAAACAGACACCGGTGTTTACCAGTGAGAAACTCGTTTGCTAAAGTACAGAGTCCAGGCCCAAGGTTTCCAGAACCTACTGCAGCTGCTCGCTAAATTAAGCCTTTTGAGGATTGTGCCACCCATTGTTGACGGCTTTTTGCAGGTGCATTTCTGCCACCTACGGTGTTTTGCAGTTCCTGCGTGTTCTCTTCGGCAGTCTGCAGAACCAACGCATTAAATCCCGGCTTTGAGGAGGACTCTGGAGAGACACCCCCGTTGACGCATCCTCGTCATGACCAGCTGCTGGGGCCTTGGAGCTGTGGTGATATGTAGGGAGACAGTGGCCAGGTAGGATCCTTCATTACCCTTTTTAATTGGATTAGGGCTATATTTTCCTACCTTTGGTATGGAGTCCTACGGAACTGTACTTCCCACAGTAGTAGTGTGCCGTTGGAGCCGCTACCTTATTTGGAGCTTTGGGTGTTCAATTATTATTTTGACTCTCTCTTGTTAAGAGTGTGTTTTTTCCCGTTGGGGAATTTTTTTATTAACGGTTAAGTGCTAATAGTTAATTATTAATTGGTTAAAATGTTCATGTAGTTATTTGTTAATCATTAATTTTTATTTGTTTAGTGTTAAGTTGCTAAATTGTGAGGTAGTCACAAGGTTGGCTTTTCCAAAAAAATTGTTAATAAATTTTGTTAAGTTTTCCCAAGAGTTTTCGTTACCACTGACCAATTTTATGCAGGGTATTAATGCAATCACTCTCCTCCCTATTCGTGCAATAAGAACTTGCACCACGACCCGACAAGCGTCGTGACAATATATATATGTATGTGTATAAATATATGTATATATATATATATATATGTGTGTGTGTGTGTGTGTGTGTGTATATATGTTATATATATATATATATATGTATATATATATATATATATATATACACTATGCATATGTGTGTATTGTTTATATATGTATATATAAACATATGTATGCATATATATATATATATATATATATATATATACTGTATATATATATATATATATATATGCGTTTGTATATATGTATATGTATATATATACATATATATATATATATATATGCGTGT
>NC_090732.1:101115547-101123047 GCF_036898095.1 Palaemon carinicauda
TTTTGCCCATCAACAAAAACTCTTTGAGATCTCTTATTTAAGAATTTAATAATGATGTTAAGAAAAGACCCACCCACTCCCAGCTGTCTGAGCTTGAAAATAAGAGCCGCATAATTAACACGGGCAAAGGCAGCACTAAAATCAAGGACAATCATACGAACTTCCTGACCACAATCAAGGGATTTCTGTACACAATTGGAGGTTGTAATTCAAATTGCTATCGAGTTTGAAAGTATATATACAAGAGTATGCTATATATAGTATAAAAATAAACGAACAGGGGTTAGTGCTTGTCATCCTTTTATCGCAATTTTATACTCAGGTCTATTGATATAGGTATTTATTACCTTTCGGGCGCTTTTTTTTGTAATGTCTCTGATAGAACAGCATGAAGTTTGCTGAAGTTTGAAATTTTTCAAGCATAACAATTTTCATTTGATCGGCAAAATTTCAAATAATTTTCTTTGTCTAGCACATAGTATGGCCTATAGCGGAAAATTTATGTCAAGTTCAGTTAAACCAAACCAAATTTTTACATATTTCTTTCTCTTTTTCTCACCAAATTCCCTTTTTTCCCGTTTGAAGGTGATTATATTAACTCCATCGTCTTTATAAGGTTATTGGTGTTTAGGTGTTTTAATTATTCAAAACGAACTTTTGACGATTATGTCAAATGAACTTTAAAATGAGGAGTTGACATTTTAATTTGTTGTGAGAATTCCTCCTGCCTATCGGTAGTAAATCGAGGTTCAAGATTAGTACACATACTTGATTTTCTAAACATACTTATATATTTGGAAATTTTTTTTCGTATAATCAAGAAACTCTCGGTCATTAATTTTAATACTGTTTTCTCTTTGTCAAAATGTGATGTCACTTTCCTTCCAATAAAACGTGAAAGCACTCTCCCTCTTTAGGTGGCTACATAACAGCAGCAAATCGTAATGCTGTGGTTATTCTGTGGATATTAACGATTTCTAAAATGCTCTAACTGGGCAGCATATTGAGTAAACTATTTTTATTTTTCGATGCTTCATTAAACCCTCTTTTGATATTTGGCTTTTCGGTACAAAAATAAGCAATACAAAAGTTAATTTTGGCAGTTGATGGGACAAAGGTGAATTAGTCTCTGTGATGCTTCTGTAGTAACCGAAAGGTGTGGAGCAAAGGTAAACCTACCCATAAAGCTTGTTGAGTCAGGGGTCAATTAGGAAGTGTGTCTTACATCAAGCACTGTAAGGTTTTGCCTGAGCACGACATAAGAAATAAGTGTAATAGGGATTGAGTGAGTGTTTTTGGGAGACTGGATTTGTGAATGATTGAGTTTTAAAGAGTATAAGAGAGTGATGTTCTTATTAACTTAAATACAAAGGTACGTCACAAAAGAGGATGACGTTGGTGGAAGGAGTTATTGAAGTAAATGAGAATGAAGATAGTCTTGTGGAGATGTGTTCTGGATTATTAGATATACATGATATCTGGAAAAGGACATTGAAATCTATACATGGGAAAGAGAAAACTTGTTAGTATGAAACAAAATAGAAACAGAACAAGGTAATAGTTATAATAGTTTGTCGATTAGTAGCTGAAGGTACATTTGAATATTCTTCTGCTGGAAACTATTTTCAGATATATGCAAGATTAAATTTGAGAGGTAGATGTGAGAATCCAGATGTGAATACCATTCACATACTTTTGTTTTATGAGAATGAAGTTGAACAAATCTTTGTATGTAAAAATTAAGTACTGATGTAACTAAAAAAAAAAGAAGTATTTTGGTGTGTAGGATATTAAGGAGAGGGAACAAATATGCAAAGTGATGGATGAGGAAAAGCAGATGTATAAAATGAATGTAGAATAATGTGGTGTAGTTATATGACAGAAAAGAAGATCGCATATAGAAATACAGGATGATGGACTAGCAACGAGAGGGGGAGGGAAAGAAAATGCATGTGACGAAAATAGACGAGTGAAAGCGGACTAGAATTCTAGTGAATAAAAGTTGTACTACATGGAGGTAAGTGAAAATAATGAAGGCTTATATGCAAATCAGAAAGATATACATGCCGAGATGCTGTTCCAGGTTGATAAAGTAATTGTTTTGAAAATGTCATGACCACAGAGAATAGAAAATAAAACAGTTAATTAATGAATAGTGAAAGGGATTAGTGTAAATTTAAAAACTCCCCTGGAAGCAGTTATTGAGGATGTAAGAAGGACAATTAGGAGGTTAGATAATTCAAACACCACAAATTGGTGGGATACAGGTTAGGTGCTGTTGTATATGATGATGGCATGGCTGGGTAGCAAATAAGGATGCGTATAATTTATAGATATAGCACAACTTACCAAACTCGGACAGGATAAATATTTCTTACACAAACTCACCTCTTTGACAAAACTGAATTACAAAGTACCTCATGTGGGGTAATAGTTTGGTTTAAGTTTCTTATAAGATGTCACCCTTCGTTGATCTTGATTATGCTTTTTGAAGTATACACTCCCTCCCCTGGTGTTTCAAGAACCAAGGTTGGTCCTCAAGTTTTGAAGTCTGATCATACCTTAGTTTAGCTAGTAATTAAGACGGAATAACTTGTCTCTGATGTGTCATACTCTTGTAAAATATATATAGAATCTCAATCACACTGAGTTTACATTTTGAGTCATCTTTTATATATGAATTGTTAAAATGCCGAGTTCAGTGATTATTGAAGATATGCTTCTATGAAGAAATAGGCGGCTTATCATCTGGGAAAGTAACAGATGAGATTTGACTTGGACCAATTATATTCAGCCGAGAGTTTATTCTCCACTTAAATAGGAAAACAATTTGAAAAATTATATTCAGCTGAGTGTTTATTCTTCACCTGAATAGGAAAATAATTTGACCATAAGAGAAACCTTTTTGTTACAGATCAAGAACACAAATGGTGGGCTACCCTAATATCTGCATTCTTTGGTGTATGCTTAACAGTTATTTCTTTGCTTAAACCTGATGGTTCTGTTACTAACTGTCCAAAGGAAAAGACAGCCCTTTTGGCTGATGTAAGCACAGAAATAAGAAAATTGGTTCATACTAACAAGTTCAGCTTTTTGGTCACATAAGATTGAATCACTATTGCTGAACCTTGGCGCTTACGGAGGTGTAAACCCAATTGTTATTTTCCATTTGCATTTTATTCAAAACGCTAATTTCTTAGATCTTAAGGTGTTTTTCATTTTTGCAAGTTAGCAAGAACTGGTTCTTTTTACATTTGGAGAATTGTTGATGTTATTCCATTAGGTAAATATCTTTCCATAATTGCAAGATTATCTGATTTTTACTAAAGTCTTTTGATGAAATGTCCAAGACGTTGATGCCATTCTTACAATTTTCAGTGTCATACAAAAATATCTTGAGTGCGGTAAAAAAAAGTTTGTTCGATTGGCCTTGATTTTAGAGCTGCATTTAAATGTTAATCATGATGCCCTTGTTTTCAAACTTCAACAGATGCGAGTAGGTGGATCTTTTATTAGAATCATTAGAGAGTTTTTAACTAATACATTGCAAATAAAAGGTTTTATTAGACACCATAGTGATTATAGTAATGTAATCTCTTGTTCCTTAGGGTAGTGTTGTCTGCCCATTACATTTCATACTATTTACACATTTGTGGTTTGGCCTAGAAACAAACTTGTATAGCTAGATGGTGCTAATCTTTTTGCACCAATTACATATCTTGAATGTAGACCTATCGTTGCTGAATCCATTAGTACAGATCTAGCAAAATGGTGCAAGTGAGGGGAGGCGGGGTTGAAATCAAACCCTAACAAAAATTAAAGTATGATTGATAAAAGGTCGAGGACAGTGGGTTCTCAACATCCAGAATCCTTGTATTGAAAAATGTTTCTTCAACTACATACAACTCATTTGAAATTCTAGATTTGATGCCTGATTGCAAATTAATTTCGAGAAGCACATTCAGTCTGTTTCTTTTTCAATTATACAAAATATATTGGTTTTTGACAGTCTTTTAAGGTTTTCGGTGACCAATCTACCTTCAGGAAATGTTTAAATTCTTTCATTACAACTCGTTTCGTGTATTGTTCCCCTGTCTCGTTGTCACAAATGTCTGCCTCTTAATTTGTTGGACAAAGATTTGCGGTCTATTAAATACTTTATTCCTTATCTGGATATTAATATCTGGCACCGTCGTTCAGTTAGTTCTTTTTGCATGGTGTATAAGATTTTTCATAATTCTAATCATTATGTGCTTTCACATCTTCCTAGACTGTACTTTCCTGTATGTAGCATACCTAATGCAGTTGATTCTAGCAGTTCTGCCCCACTCCATAATAAGGTTTAATACTACACAATATTCTAGAAGTTTATTTTTTCCATCTGTGACCAGTTTGTGGAATGGTCTTTCTAATCAGGCAGTTTGATTGGTGGAATTTCAAAAGTAAACACTTGCTGCACATGCTTTCCTGTTGTACAGGTTAACAAACGGCTCTTTTCGTAGTTTATATATGTGAGATCTATTTTCACGTTGTTATTGATCTTAGAATATTTTATATATTTTAGTAATTACTTCTCACATATAGTTTACATATTATTTCCTTTTTTCGTTTCCCCATTCCCTGCTTTCTCTGTCTAAGCCCATAGACTTGTAGCAGCCTGTCTTTCCAACTACGGTTGTAGCTTAGATAGTAATAAAATAATAATGATTGGTAGAATAGGTTTTGAATATTTGCTTATGAGTTAAGCAATTTTTTTTCAACTCTGCTTTATCCCCTAGGAGTCTAGGGCATTGATCAGATAAGTAACTAAATGTTTACTTACATAATTCTGGCTTCTGTTGAAAATTAGCTATTTAATATCACAGGTTGGAGGTAGTGGATTGAAATATCAAATACTGAGGAGCACTGTTAACACAGGGTATTCGAGGGAACTTGATTTATAGCAGATTAAATGTCTTTAGCGATGGGAAAATATGTTATTTCTGATAATATAAAAAGGATTTTGACCTTTTTTCCCAATGCAATACTGGAGAATGAGTATAATGCTTAACCTGGCAATTATAATAATAGCGGTTTTTACATTTGTTTTACATTTTTTCCATTTGAATCTTTTTCCAATAGTACACCACAAAAGTTTGGGCAATGAAACAACGTCTTTGTTTGGTATTTTCTGTATTTTCAAAGTAAAAATATATGAAGTTCAGACACCATATTATATAAAACCTTTAATAGGTCAGCTATAATTTACTTATAATATTTGTGCTCTATTGGTGAGACTCTATATATAAATACTTCTTTACTATGCAATGTATTATGTCTCTTCATCAAATGAAACAAAATGGAATTAGGCCTTATCCAAGAATGATTCACAATCAGATCCAGACTACTGAAGTCTTGGATCTCAAGCAAGTCTTAACAGTTTATGATATTATGAATACCCATTCGCAACAACATAAAACTTATTCAGTTTGCTATACAAGTCTTATTTCTGTTTATATCTTAGGAGGAAAGAACGGTTGTTATTATGACTGGCTGAAGACTTATATGAGAACTAATTAAGTTTCATCCTGTGCCTAAATAAATAAGATTTTGATAATTTGATACTTAGCTAAATGGTAAGAAATATATCTATTGTAGTTTCACTTTAAACAGTATACTAAGGTGATTATATTATGTTCATATATATATAATCATAAGCCATGATATATTTATGGTGATTATACATAACTATGAGAAGCAAAGCGTAAGATAATTAAGACTCGTACTCTGGATATTTTGAGAGCTTCACACTTGTACACTCACACGCGCTGCGCAGAATTACACATATATTCATATATATACAGAGATATGTGTACGTATGCATAAATCTGTACATATGTGAATATATAGAAGTGCATGACGTAGAAATACTATATTAAATAATCAATGTCGTACATTTAACTGGTTCTTACATATGTTTTATGCTGATATCAGCAAACAGTAACTAAAAATACAGACTAGCCTAGGATACTATAAAGTACTACACATACCTGTCTCATGAAGCCTTAAGAGAATATACATTTCTTTCTCTTCATATCAATATGATTAGTCTCAGTATGTTTCATAGTTCGATACAAATATTCAGTTAAATGATAAAAGAACAAGGAATTCTAAACCTTCTGTGAATGCTAAACGGGACAGGGGAAAACTTCTACACCTAACCCTTTCGACCGAGTATCAGTTGTGTGATGTTTCAGTCTTGAGAAGTTGACCAAAACGGTTTCGAGTGTAATATATGATGCAGTAGTGATAACGTATGCCCCGCCAAAAAGCTCACGTTGAAGAGAATCTGAGTTTAAGAAGATATTGTGACCAAAGGCATAGACGGTAGTTATGGTAGCTGTAGCCAGTATTGTTTTTTGTCCATATGTAGCATTAATAGATAATTTCGGGTGCTGTAGTGAACTACTCATTCCTATTGCCTTATTTCGAGATTCTCCTACACTAATTTGTATCTCATTTACAAACAGTCACGTTTCACGAACTCTTTATATATGAGAAACTATTTGAACCGTATTAGTTTCTGAGACAAGTCTTTCCTTGATAATTTGGGATAGTATATGGTCTTGAAATGGAAGAATAGCAGTCTCAAGAAATTAGATCATAATCTCTTGATCCGATTTCTGCTGGAAATGAAAGCTTTGTTTTAATTTTAAGTTTAACACCGGAATCCATTCTATATAAAAAGATTAAATTACAATCCTCATACTTTTGCATGTCATAAGAATTCTTCATTTTTTATGATGGTTACATTTAGATTAGAGAATTTTGAAAATGAACTAGAAAATAATGGGAACCTGAAGTAAAATCCTACATCCCCGGATCATTAAACTTAATGTTTGAGTGAAGGTTTGAACTAAATGATTTCTTCACTATTTCTGTTGTAACTCACCGTTGTTTATTATCCCCAGTAAACAAACAGAGAGCAAACAGTAGATATGAAGGGGAGGATAAGACAAAGGAAAAGGCGAGGAGAGGTTTGTTAAAAACATCTGCTGCAGGGAAAATAATTTTCGTGTTCAAAGAGATCTGTACAACTTGTGATGTCTCTGGTTCTTTCGCAAAATTGCTTTAGACATCCTCTCAGAGGTAAAATCTCTCAAAAGGGTTTTAGAATCACGATCCTCTCACCTCTTCCAAAATTTTGACACGGTCACGTTAGGTTTTGAGATAATATTTCCACAAACTATAAAGTCTCAAAAATAATGAATTTTGAATGTCTAAATTTTCTTAATTTTCCAAATCCAACAGAAGTTTTCTTCTTTTCTGTCATTACTTTACTCAAATTAGAATCTTCAAGAACACTACACGTTCTTGAGCCCTCTCAGCAACCTAATTGGTTCGATGACAGAAATGATTGAAGTTCTCAGATTTCTCGCAAACATTTTTTCATGTAACCTACTGACTAATGTATACATAATAAACGCTCTAAAGACATGGTTATCTGCTATTGTTAGGCTA
>NC_090732.1:101125547-101130547 GCF_036898095.1 Palaemon carinicauda
GTGTCTGTGTGTGTGTGTATAATATATTGTTTTTCTAATCGCCAAGTATGGTAAATCGCTAGTTGTATCATTAAAGTGAATTAGTAAAAGTAGACGTGTTAGAAGAATTTATTTAATATTTATCGTTTATATATTGGAGTGAAATTAAAATACATTTAATTGATATTGATTTTTAGAAAATTTGCAGCAACAAACCTCGAGTTAATCAGTCCGCTATTAGATTAAAGTGAGTAATTTTGGCTTCAATCTTTTACTTTATGCTGGCGTATTATGGGAAAAAAAATAAGAAATTTAGTTTTCCTCATTTCTAAAGTTATTAAAGTAACATCTGTAGCTTATTCCAGTTAATCATAATACATTTTGAATTCATACTAGAAAATAGTTTCTTCAATCCTCTATCCCTCGAATCATAGTCAGAAAATACAGCCTAAATATTTCACGTGAATCTAAGGTATATGAATTGTGGAGTTTTCATCACTTTGGAAGATAAATAGAGACCTGTACTGATCGTGATTGTTTTACCCTTAAGGGGGAATTAAAGAGGTCCTTTGAATGTGGTATTTGTACTGAATTTCGAATATGTCTATAAGGGATTTTCTTTAGATGCTCCATTCATATAATGGGATTTTCCTAATTTGAAATGTATAGAGTGAAGGTACTTCCAGAATTGGGATATAAATCGTTTATAGAAGACATCATAATCCTTTTGAGCAAAAATACGTGGCATTTTGTAATATAATTCTAAACGACAAAGACAAAACTTCTTTATCGTTACGTGTTTGAAACAGGCCGAAGCCTTTTTCAATAGCCATACCGGTGACCTAAACATTAGTATCAAAATGACTTGTTATTGAGGCAATATTGTCATCTTTTACTTATTTTTAGTGTGTTTTATTGCAGTATTTGTAAATGTGGGGATTAACGCTTTTCTTTTATAGAATTAGAAACAAACATTATTCGTCAGCATTTAGGTTTTGCAGTGATAAATCTTTCATGATTTCTAATAAAATACTTTGCCTTTAGCTATTGTCACTGATGCTTTACTATAATATTAGTCAACGATAATATTTAGACAGGAAAAGATGATGATCATATTCACATTTGTATTAAGATGTGCAATAGAGTACTCAACATCTGTTAGACACTAATGTGCATGTTGCAAGCGATACTATTGTATTTTGGCCAAGTTCATTTTACTGTGCACTTAACACAGACACAACTGGACATCCTGGAAAAGGGACCACAAATGGCAAATGTTTTGGTGCAGGGAAAGGTTACTGCCTTACTGGTATGGTTCATACTTTTGCTGCGGCAAATTAATAAGGAACTTCCAACTGCTTCAGGATCACTGCATAGGTTTCTGCGTGAGGGTGGAAAGTAGGTTGAGGCACCGTTTACATTGGCGACTTGTTTTTTGCACAATTTTGTTCATAATTTGATCTAAACGCAGTTTCTAACGTCTTGAACATATATCTTTGGTGTTGTATCGTATTTGATGCTTGAAAATTAAAATCTGTTCCCTAACAATCGGATTTGACAATACTTTATGCCAGCCTAATAGACTCTCTTGAAGTCGTATCTTCTTGGAATTGGTATTAGGATTATTATTTTTCTTTGTTATTTATCCAATCATAGACCTAACAAAAGCAATGAAAGTTAAATACGATAACAAAATTCTACATTTTCTGGAATAAGAAATAAAGATTAGGAATTAAAATTTTCTTTCATGGATAATTTGCTTCTCATGAAGTTGGTTGAGGTTTACTTTGAAGAATATGGTCACCTCTCCTAATATTGAAGTCATTAACTACCTCTCAATCTTGTGACATCATAGAATATACATTTACATCAATGTTACAGTTTTTTTCAACATAGCATTGTAGTATCTGTTCAGAGTAACAATTCGTTGCCTCAAATTCTTTATCACACGGTAATGGGTCTGTTTCTTAAATGTTTGTGTAAAAGAATCCTGTTGATGAAGAAGTAGCAAGTGGAAATTGAAATTAGTATTAAGTTCTAATGTGGCCACAGTGCTCTTTCCAGATTTGCTGAATAATCTTGTCGTAACTTGTGTTCATGGTAAAATACCTGTGGTATTTCAATTGCATTTATAATATAAAAAATATATTAGAATATCTAGCTTATTTCCAGCATTAGTGATGTTCAACTATTTCGTTTTATTGTAAATTGCCCAATAGAGGGAGAAATTATCTTCACATACGAAAACTGACCGCCATTACTTTAACATACAATTCATGAAATAATGCTTACAGAATCAATGCCTAGTAGATAGACTTGGTATTGCCATCATTTATCGGGAAAAGAAAAGAAGTCTTACATTTGTGTGATTATTAGAAATGAGCAATGCGCCATGAAATGTTTTAATTATATAGCTACCTGATCATCCTAGCAAAACAAGTGAGAAAGTTTCCTGAGTTGGTGATAAATCGTAACTGCAGGTGTTCATATGGAGGCATTGGTGCTCTTTTTAAAGGCCTGATTCACGAGAAATTTAGCCATAAATAGATTTTCTCAACAGAGACTGACCATATATGCATATGATCAGGGGCAAAGCCCTCTCTCCACCCAAGCTAGGACTAAGGAAGGCCAGACAATGGCTGTTGAAGATTCAGTAGAGAGACCTATAGGCTCCCCCAAACCCCCCATCCTTAGCTCACAGGGAGGGTGAGGTTACAGCGACCAAAAGGACTAACGAGTTTGAGCGGGACTCGAGCCCCAGTCTGGCGACCACCAGTCAGGGACGTTACCACATAGACCACCACAACCATGAACAAAGTAAAATGCATGTGAAGAAACATTGAGATTTGATTATACGGTATTCAATTGCTATTTGTTCGCACAAGCTTCTTAAAAATGACTCAATCCTTTTTCACTTATTCATCGTTACTTTTGAACTGTAGGTACTATAGTGTGGTAAGTTTAATAACGAAAAGATAAAACCTAAGTCACAAAGGAAACCATGGTCCTGCTGAATATCCATCTGAAGGATAAGATGACTGCTTCAAGTTAGGATATTGGTTTGGCCTCCTCTGTCAATACCATTTTTGTGTGATTCATAGTATTTCATAATTTTATTTGAAGTAATAGTTTCAAATTCTATTATAAGGGCGTCAATGCTTGACAATGAGCTAACCTTGTGCCTATGCTGGAAGTGATGGGTGACTTATTTATGAATATCTGTGATGCGACATGATAGGAATCTCAGTCAGTTAGTCAAGCAGATATACATCTTTTTTGAAAATATACTATTTTATTCTTATACTTCATACAATTTTTGTGTTCAGGAAGTGTAAGAAAGTAAGTAAATTAAGTTTCAATTATTGTTCCTCCTATTTAGTCCTTTATTTTTCTTTTCTTTCCACGATTTAATCAAGTTAAATAAAATGTCATTATAAATGATAAATATTAGCATGGTCTTGAATAATCCTCATTTTTTTTACAAGGGGCCTTTGATGAATGATAACGTTACTTGGGATGTGATATATTGAAATATTATGTCTCTGTAATATCTCTTTATCAGCTACAATGACCGATTTTAATCACTATGCTGGATATTATATCTAGTGAATAGAAACGGGTCGGTCATTGGTGGATCTGGTTCCTCTTTTTATCCTTGGTATAAAATGACATGAAAAGAGAAAAGAGCAGAAAGGTCAGAAGGAAGTTATAGAATGTATCTTAAAGGAAGCGTGATAGTAGAAACTAAAGTAATTGAAGTTAGTGTTTTTATGGTTACAGACTCCCATAGTGTAAATGTAGAAACCCTGTGTTGAGGATTATGGCCAGTAGCACATCTCACGCAGTGTACTGTCGGCATTACAAAAGTATCTTTGCAGTGCCCCTACTGCCCATGGCTACACCTACTTTTAGGTCTTGTACTTTACATCCATTCCCACTACCTTTCTTACATTTTGTCAAACCTCTTAAACTTTCACTTTACAGTATAATTTCAAGTTTTACCTGAACTAGGTCACCCCTTGGCACTGAATGGCGTCACCAGCTCAATCAGCTGGCTATATGGTTCAAATTTCATAAATCCATACAGACCATAAATGTGGAAAGAAGGGACCTAAGAAGTGGTAAAAGATTGTTTGAAAGAAAGGTGAGGCTGAGGGAAGATGGATTCAAGATTTCATAGACAGTAAGAGTTGAGTAATGTTTCTAGTATTTTATTCATAGTAGATAGGATGAATGTCGGAGGATTAGAACAGGGACAGACCAGTTTACCCAAAAATTTATGGGAAATTGGGTTGGAATGCACTCCAAGTCAGATTAACTGTCAGGTTTTAATATTCAAAGAATCCTATAAACCTTATGAGCAAAGAATTTATTAAGGAGGACTTGGGATTAGCCAATGGTTGAGTAGGACGATTTAGATAGCTAGAATATCTGAAAAGAGTTAACCGTAAAGTTAAGCCTTAGAGTTTGTTCTTTTGACTAGAAGAGCACACAATATAAGTGTACTAGTACAAAAGAGAGGTGTAAGTTAGACTTACATATTTAGTTGAGAACTCTATCTAGTTAGGATGAGATTATTTTTCAGTTTAAAATGTCATGAAGATTTCAGATTTCCTCTTGATGTCATCATGGATAAACTTACCATGAAACAGATGACATGGTGATAAAGACCTTTTCCCAATATGGGAAGACTTTGGGGCTAAGAAAATCCAAAATGGAGTATTTAAAAACACAAAGCCTCTATCCACAAGCATTTACACGACCGGATAAAGTGAAGGGATAAATGGAGAAGTAATGCTTTGCAAAAGGAACTTAGTATTATAGAAGATTGCAACAAAACCTGGCGGCAGTGATACATCACATGGCTTAAAAGTCTATAACATAGGTAAACACATCTATTGTACTATCAGTAGTTATAAGCTAATTTGTGTTACTGATGTTTCATAAATAGTTTAGTTTGAGCTGAAAACGCAAGGCAACTCCATATAATTGTGATCTTGAGGTCCTTTAACTCGCATTCA
>NC_090732.1:101135547-101148047 GCF_036898095.1 Palaemon carinicauda
GGTCCTTGTCTTAGGAAAACTTGGCTTTAGCGTAAGTGTATGACTGGTAGTTGGATGATATTTTTTTCTATCTCATAAAATATTCTACCGTAGTTTTTTCAAGTTTATTTCAAGTTTGTGTGCATGTGACGGAATTCGAAATGGGTATAGGTTAATGATAGGGAACTTAGGTTATAGAGAAAATTAATTAGTTATAATTATACAACATGTTGAGTACTCAGAGTAAATGCAATGGAAGAAAGATTGTCTCTGCTTGGAAAAGAGCTTATTTCATTTGATTGTTTTAATTTTGATTAAAAAAATTATTTAAACATATTTCGAAAGAGAAAAATTGTATCATATTATTATTTTTTTTTATCAAAAGCTAAGGCACATAGACGTTTAAGTCGCTGAAGGAATGAACAAGCCTTTGTAGAACAAGTCAGTTTTGTAAGGATGAACGATGACTTAATTTTTTATCACAAAGTAGATAAATAATCTGCTTGAAGACTTGAAAATTGAAGGAGTACATGGAATATTTGAAATTCCAGGTAACATTATTGGTTTTAAGAAGTTCGTAAAAGGGAATAAGATTAGTGAGTTATAGGAAGTTCATTAAAGAAGAATGATATCTCATTGGAGGTACAATTGCCAGACAGAAGTGAAGAATGTTTGTAGAAGTACAGAGGATGGATAAATAGTCAAGAAATAAAGGAAAAGAAGGCATATGCAGTTCTGAGCATAGATATTAGGAAGAATAAAAATTAATGTCGTTAGAAAGGCTATTGATTAAATGGAGCCCAGAATAAAAGGTGCCAACGTTCAGTGCGAAGAGGGTTAAGACAAGGGTCGTTGAAATTAATATTTTGAAGAGTTTCTTAATGGAGAAAAGTGAAGAAAATCATAGCTGGATGAGTAGGAATATGTAGTTGATGGAATAATGAGGGAGAGGCTGTGGTGCATCAGTGGAATTGATATTGACCAGGCCTTGTGAGGTATCACTGGATTAAGAAAAGGATAATTGCTCATTTGCATAAGTATATTTTTAAGTGGGGAGTCTTTAAGAATTATTGGGGCTTAACCTTGATTAAAATACCAAAAAGGTATATGGTAGTATTTTAGATGAGAAAGTAAAAAAAGATGACTGAAGAATTTATAAAGGGAGAACAGTGTTGGCTCAGCTAAGGAATGTCCTATAAGGATCACTTGTTTGACATAATAGAATTCAGTGTCTAAATTTAAATTGAATTAATGAATGCGATGTGAATTAACTATAAAACATGAATTGTAAAGCCGTTGAGTGTTAGAACATTTTTATGCCAACAGTATGATATTAGTTTCAGATATTACTTTATTGTAGTTCATCAACAAAATAAATTCCAACGATTTGGATATTTTCTAATTATCAGTTGGGCCAAGTGTCACAGTAAATGTGTAGTCGCTGTTTTTTTTTTTTTTTTTTTTTTTTTTTTTTGTATCAACATTTTTCATTGTGTTCATTGGATCTGTTTTTCATAGCTTGGATGACAAGTGTGATTTCTGCAAGGCAATATGTTCTACAGGGCATCAGTGTCTTATAAAATAGCTCCTTTTATCAATACAGCATTCATCGGTGTTTGGCATTAGCATTTGTTATTCATCAGTTGTTTTTTGTCTTCATAAACAAATTTTCAATTTTTATTTCTTTGTAAATGTGTTTGGTTAATAGCATCAAGTCCATTCGCTTCATCATCAAATTGCGTCAACATCAGTTACTACCCTCTTTTTCTTTCCTCTTCGTCATTGACCTTATATATAATTATATGAAGATAGAGCAATCCTTCTATCCTCAATATTAAAATTTGTTTCTCCATTCATATCATCCGATATAGAGTATAGCACATTTCATATAATCATGAAAATTTTCCTCTAAATTTTCATGTACTTTTTATAGTAGCAAATTTTGATATAGATTTTCTGTGCAAATAGTTTTTGGTTGAAACCAATCTAGTATACTATATTCTTTTAAGATGTGGAATCCTCTTTTTTTCTTCCTTAATCCAGAATAAATGAAAGAGGCTGGATTAGTCTTCTGTCGTTTGGTGTTGTACTTGGCAGAATTAAATCAAAGTCCATTTATACGATTTACTATTGGCGCCTTTCCTTTTTTCTAGATATTGTTTATATTATTTTCTTGTTTCTCTCTATTTCTTTTTCGCCGTTTTGATCGATATTCTCTTTATGCAAAGAATTGCTAAAATACTTTCACATCATATCTTAAGACCAACAAAGATCATCAATCTCTACTTGTCAATTGACCTGTTTTTACATTTACTTTCCAAGTGTTGAAGTTCTCGATCGGATTGTGTTCCTGTTTCATAGATTCTGATAAACGATCATATGCGTTAATTCATTGGGGTTTAGCGATCCTTATCTTTCCCAGGTTCTCTGGTATGTAAGTGGATAGCACTTAACTTTAAAGGAAGTTAGGATTTGCCACATCCTCTCATTATGTTCATGAAATGTAAGCTTAAAAAAATTGTCCGTTAGGGAACTGCGTTCGGATATAATGTAATTATTTATGAAAGTAAATTAGTTCCCCATTGCTTCTGAGATGGGTGTAGATAACGCTCATATAAGAGATCATAGTTGACTATGATTAAGTGAAATTTAGTACTTGAAAAAATGAAGGAAAAAAAAGTAATGTGTTTCCTTGTATGCACAATATTATCAGAGAAATTAAAACCGATGAGTCTGTAAAATATTGAGAAACTTTGGAAATAGTGAAATATAGCAAGCATACTTCACAAATTTGCAAGCAATATGATACTGACTTATTTTTGCTAATAACCATTATAATTAATTGTTAGAAATGAAGGTAATTTAGGTATATTATCAATCAATTAATTCTTTCCTAATTTCTTTAAATTAATGAATCCTATGTCGTGAGAATGAGTAATGATTCCCAATTAAAGGAATTGAATTCGTAAGTAATATCCAGCGGACTCTTCTTTCAATAGGGCAAAGAATTATTCGGCGAAACATATATTTCATTGTATTTCTTACACAGCAAAGAGAAGATAGGTATAGATTTTTATTCTTTTTCAACTGTGAACTAATTATACTATTGGCATTGAGCTAATCTGTAATATTATTCAGCTATGGAAGAAAGCATAATTTTCAACACATCTTGAAAAAGAAAAAAAATGTAACGATAATGAATCAAAGCTGCAAATGGAGCAATAATTAAAACACCCTTGACAATGTTTTTTTAAATATTTAAGAAATAGATCGTTGACTGTGATTACCTGATTTGAATTTTATTTACTCTGTTTATAATGTTATATATTCTTGGAATGCTAAGTGGTGAATGGCGTGCTAGCTAATAGAGAAGCCTTCCCATTGGAGATATGTTATGCTCTACCTAAGCGTGAAGTTAAGAATTAGAGGCAAATGCCTACAATGTTGACATTTTTTATTTAATGAAACATTCCTTTCAAGAACCTGGATAATCAATCATTTTTATATTCGTCAATTACTTCACTTAACACAGAATCTTCAGCAAGGCCACAGAGATCAACAATTTATGGAAATTTGGCTCTCAACAATATTATATCTGTTACGCATAAAGAACGATTATCCAGTTTAAAGAAATGTCTTTATCTTTTTTTCCACACATGGCCCTAATTTATTGTTCTTAGTTAGCCCTTCATATCAATTGCCATTTCCACCTCTTTTTCAGAATCTATTTCCAATCCCCATGATTCATTTCCTTTCATCTAATTGGATGCTATAGCATATGGATTAAATAGGTGCTTTTGGGCGTTACTCAGCCATTTAAGGATCAGCAATTTAGGTGATCGCTTGAGGAAGGATATAATATAAATTGAGACCAAATCTTTTTCGTGGTTGTCTCAGTTAAAGCATAAATTTGTTAGTCTCGTTTTGCGAATAATAATGGAATTATAATAACTAATCAGTTAGATTGAAACAAAACTAATCAGCACTATTATTTTAAGAGGGGGGGGGGAAAGATATTATACTGTGGTATTTAAAATGAAGTTAAAAAAGGGGATAGACTATCGTTATAAAATGTTATCTAATGTCCAGAAACAAGAGACAAATGCAGACAAAAATTTAGTCTCCTTTGCTCAATATCCGTTAATACTTTATTCCAAATTGATTCTAACTATCTCTAAATGTGATATGGTGATGTGGTGTTGAAGGTTGAAAGCAAGGTAAACGATGTTTGTTCTCTTCACTTTTATCTAACTTCTATCAAAAAGTGCGTCCCAGAGTATATGAAAAGGAACCAGCTGTATTGAAAATTAATTGTGGAGTTTAGTATAGTAGACAGTGACAACAGTAAAAACCTTAAATGCCAACATCACAAAGCTCAACATTTTTGGCCTTTGAGAAAGTGACCCCTGGTGAGGATACACAAACATGCGAAACACAGATAAACACTTAACACTAAATAAACATTTCAGACATAATTCCAACCAGCATTTCAAATTAACATATTGAAATACTTATTGATTCACCAGTTTACTAACATATTATGGAACACAATCAATTGAAAAGCCCGTTCAGGGACAAGGAAAAATAGTTTTCCTAGTTCATCTGAAAACTATGCTCTCGATTATACTTAAATTGTTTAAATATTGGTTGAATAGGAACTGATATAGATGTTATTAGAGTTGAATCGTCACACATTAAAGGAGTAATTATGTGTAACACTGATTTCTTAATTGTTATTTCATACTGAAAATTATGTGAATGAGCTTATTCATCTTATCCTGTTACAAATGCATGAATTTAAGAGGAAGTTGTTGGAACCAATATTCTTTATAAAGTGAATGATTACAGTTTCCTGTTTCCTGTCTTTCCTTCGCTACCTTTTTAAAGCAATATTGAATAAAGAATGTGAAGTGAGCTGCTTGAAAAGTGAGAAAATTAAATAAGAAGATATAGGCAGGTAAGTTGTTTAAAAGCTTTTACTGGCCGATAGAAATAATATAAACTTTATTCAAGAATCTTTTTGGAAAATTCCAAAAATTACTTATTACAGAATTTAGGAAAATTAATAACAAAATTAATTTCCTGTAAATGTGTCTGAGTAATTCCTTTAAGGCTTACGTTAATGTGGAAGGGAGGTCTAAACTCATATTAACATAAATTCAATGAAAAACTTATCATCATTGTCTCCATCATCAATAATATATACATAGGAATTATATTAATATAATTTTTACCATATTAATTAATTTTTTTACATTGTTTATTATTATTACTACATCAATGTTAGTTGAATATGAATAATTTTATACATTTTGACATTGTTTATTGGAAATATAGAAAAAAAATGGTTATTGAACAATTCTTGATATAACTTCTACAAACTGTATGAAATGTGTTCTTAAGAATGAAATAGGTTTTCTGTTAAGAAAGTTATTTATTGACAAAATGTCGATTAAATGTGTCACCTACAAAGCGGACTCATTCACTCAATTACCTAATCGCAAGCGGAAGTGTATCGATGTACGTGATTTCATGCCTTCTAGTTTAGCACAAATTTTATTTTGGTACAATTGCTTAAAGATGCACTTGATATCCCTTGGGAAGTAGCGGTGAAACAACATTAGATGGTTTTACACTTAAAAAGAATATCAAGAATTAAATTCGGCAGGTAAGGTTATCACTGGGTCAATATACTGTAAGTAATATATAGACAGATTCATGTTTGTGTAAATTTTAGTATATATTTACATATATATATATATATATATATATATATATATATATATGATACTTTATATATATATATATATATATATATATATATATATATATATATATGATACTTTATATATATATATATATATATATATATATATATATATATATATATATATACACTATACATGATATATATACAGTATATAAATACACATATTTTTTATTTATATGTATAAATATATACATATATATCATAGATGGGTAAATAGTTGAATGGGATGATATGCAGTTAGTGCGTATAAAATAGTGAGAGAGCATGATAGTATGTTCCTGTGGTTGTCTTACTTCTTCTGAAAATAAAATGCGCCGCAGTGAGACATTCGAACGATCTCCGTGTCTGTCGTTAAGCCGCCGCTGTCCAGAGCACATGACCTTATCATGATGCTCTCTCCTGTCAGATCTGAAAGAATAAACCAGTCCTAAACAGGGATGTGTTCTGTATGATTTCTAGTTTTCTTATGGTACCCTTTGGTTAATGCGTTTGCACTCGAAGTGCCCTGCCTCTAATTTTCTCTGATGCATCTCTACTAAATCTTCTATTTGTTAGGGCCTTATTTTACTGGACATACAGGGGGTAAATATGCACATTCCGGTAAACCATATTTACATTAGTTGTTTCTAATTGTGCCAGGAATAGTATGTCAACATAAAAATTAGGTAGCTACGCATTATTAGAAATGCCTGAAATTATGTACACAGTGGAACACATCCCTGTTCGGGGGTTATATTGTTTGTATTTTGAACTACACATGATATATAATCAGTCTGGAAACGAGGCAATACTCCCCAGGTAGTCACTACTTGTAAATTAGAATCTATTTTAAGTGGAGTATGGTAGATGCGAGTAGGTTGGAGGTATATGTGGCTTATTGCTAAAGACTTGCTCGATTGTGGATTGACTATACATAAAATAATTTTGATATTTGGTTTCTTTTTTGAATAGTCTACACGAATAGAGGGCATTGTAGCATGTGTTCACTTATACCGATATACAGTTTTCATATTTTCACAGTCATTTGACAGATCACCATACTGAAGACAAACTTGAAAGTGTATAGGCTATAGAGTTAACATAAAAACATTTACATGTACACAGCAAACAGTTCGAAATTTCGCTAGTAACCTCCATATACCTAAAGCCGATAATGATAATAGGTAATGAGAAAATTAGACAAAATAATATGTAGCATACCTTGATGCAGCACAATTCACAACTTAATGATAGCAATACATATCATGCAGTTCCTACTGCAAACCAATTTTGCATGAGGGTCATAACCTCTACAGGGATCTCAAATATTATCATACAGTGAACCAGTGAACATGGTATTTGCTTTGGAACAGTCTCTGGGATTGTTTTCTCTGCAAACTGTCTTTTAACTAATGATTGGTGTCATCAAGAAAAGGGATTTTCCGTAGATTACCTGAGATTACCCTACAACGCAGTTTTTAAGACATCCTAAAAAAGAATTTATTTTTATCAATAGCTTGTCATATATATATACAATTTTCTAAGTAATCTTAGACTTAAGGTATTAAAGTAAAATAGGTGTATAAAGTATTGTGTATGTACTTCGATTACATGTCAGTGAAATATATTTCCTTGGCAATAAGTTTAATTATCTAGAAATTATAAGTAGAAATTCCAGTCCCAGATTAATAGAAAAGACGTCATTAGCCAACAATAAAAAGATTATTTCCTTTGACTGGGATCACGATCTGTGTTTGTAGTGAATGGACATTTAATCCTTCTAGTATCCAATTTTCGGAAACAACAGAAAGTTAAGTCATACAGTGTGGGTGTGTTATTCAACATAACCTACAACAAAACCATTTTAATACAATGACTAGAAAGATAGTATATAAGCTATCATGAATTAAATTATTTATCTAACATTTCTGGGATAAGGTATGGTTTACAATAAATTATTTGTATATAATTGAAACAAGTACATCATCGCTATTCATTTAGCAGTCATTGAATGTGGAATGGTCCTTAATATCTCTTCAGTATTTGTTACATAATTTTTAGATTATTTTCATGTCTGTCCCTTTTGTGTTAAATAGATTAAACTTTTGTAATACCGAGATCTTAGTGAGAAGAGCAGAAACAAAGCTGTTTTTGTATTCTGAACAAAGGGGAAAATGCTCCTCAAATTATATGTTAACAGACTTGACATATCTAATGATTAATAATTCTCTTAAAACTAACAAAAGAAAGAAGATAGTTAGTAATTCAAGAATTTATAGGTGACTGTAAAGTAAGGCTGGATATATATAGGGAACTTACATTTTGACAGAAATCCCGTCATTGCTCTTTAGTTTAGAGAGCCACCACATAATCCCAAATGGTAATCCATGCCTACGATAGGAACTCATTTAATGCTGGTATCTAATACTTAGGTTTTTGCATTTGGTAAAAGTAACTAATATGTGAATTTAAATAAACACACAATGAACATAACACTATATCTTCTCATTCAGCCTAGCATCATGCTCTCTTTCCTCTTATATCTCGCAATGCTTACTATCTTCCACCAACTAAAATAGTATAACTAATGGTTGTAACAATAACATAGTGGCATTAGGCTTTGCAAGAACCTGGGCAACACAACACTGATATAAACATAACCGGAGAGATAAAATTCAACAGGCCTCTTTTGGAATCATGGAAGACTTAACGCAGAATCCAACTAGCACAGAGGGATCCCGAGGCTCAAAGAATTACTTGTAAGAAAAACTTCCTATTGGGAGTTGTCCTTTATGAGCACACTATTACTATATTCTCAAGATACTGTATTATTCATTTGCTAATATTTTGGATAGGGAATAGTTTGAAGAGTTTATGAAGGATATTTTCTTATTTAGTAATGTTTTCTTATAACAATAGTCATTTTAACATTCTTCATGGATTAGAAAAGTTGATAACTGTCAAATATCTAGAAATTGAATGGAAAGGATATTTTCTCAACGATTTTCCTATTATTCAGTAATTACGTTAAGAGACGGCCTTGTTTTAAGGAAAAATGGAGTGACTCCCGATAAGAAATATTTCCGTTCCGTGAATTCTGTACCAAGCCATGGGGGTTAAAAATCGGATACCTACCTGCCCGAGAGGACAAATGCCCCACAGTGAGACATCCGGGCCAGCTCTGTGTCCAGTGTGAGAGAGCCTGAATCCACTGTGCAGTCTCGGATTATGAGGGTTTGTCCGTTGTCGTCTGGAATGACAGGGAATTCCAGCCCTCGGTGGGGGATGGGGATAGGAGTCTCTCTCTCTCTCTCTCTCTCTCTCTCTCTCTCTCTCTCTCTCTCTCACAGACACACAAACACGCGCTTACACTTGTTACTTGTCATTTGTAATGAGATTTGAATTTTGGTAAACTGCTGTAGGACTCCTTTTTTTTTTCTTTTCTTTTTTAATATTCGGTTATTTTGAAGATAATGTTTTGCAGTGATGTAACGAATTTTGAAAAGTTTTCTGTTGATTGACTTCTATTTTGTGATTTTGTTGTATGTTGGAGTGTATAGTTGTGAATAAAGACATTTTCGGAGGATTTTAAATGTATTGTGTTGATTTCATTCCTAATGATCTATCTCAAGTTCGCCTGGCCTTATATAGTAGAAGTTGCGTTTAGTATTAAAAATTGAAGGGATCACTGAAAATGTTTATAAAAATATAGTTCCAAAATAAGTAAGAAGGAATTACAGGTTTTTTTTTCTTTTTTTTTCTTTTTTTTTGCTTATTACTATGGGAGTTAGGTTTCTATTCACCATAATTTTAAATTTATTATTTTTTGAATCCCGTTCATGATGTCTTTCATATTAATGAAAAGTTCTTTCAAGTTGGAAGTGCGGGAAACCAATGCCATTTTTAAGATATCAAATTATATGTGGTCATATTTTTTAAATATATTTGTGGCGTATTAAAAGATTCTTTTATTGCTAGTAAACTGTTCTACTTCAGATGATTTTTGTAAAGTGCTGAAAACTCAAGATGGTAATATAATAATTCAAAAAGAATTTTTTTTCTAAGGTTTTGTTTTTATTTAATTCGTTGTTAATAGAGACTATTTGTATGTAATATGCAAAATATGTTTATAACGAACATCAAATTAATTTGAAATGTGATAATGGCCATGACTTCATTAACGTAATTCATTTAACTATGATTTATGTTAATCCAATCATCTTTTTTTTTTTTATTCTATCTAAATTATACTGCGTATGTATACATTACAGCATTTCTTGGTATGGGAATAATGATAAATTTATTTTTCTATTTTAAGGGTAATTATATTTTTTATATCATGGAGCCTTGGTGTACGTATAATAGCAACACAAAGGAATATTCAATAAAGGGAATGGTATAAAAATGTACAATTCTCTTATTTTTCTATAGAATAACCCAACTTTGAAGTTTCAAACTGATCACTTTTCGTGAATGCTCTTCAACGTGTCTTCAACAATATTAATAACTTTTTATAATTCGCCCTCATTCCTAAATGAAAAAGTTGAAGACTAATTTAATGTTTATTTTTTTCTTCGGAAGCCTCATATTTCTGGGAAATTGTCAGTCTCGATTCATCTTTAAATCAAAAGGCTGGTGATGTGTACTTCCATTGCAATGCCATTCTCTGACATTTATGTGTTCACAACTTAAGCCTACCTGACACTTGCGTGTATTTTTGCCACGCACTGGCCCGCATTGATGCGTGCCAGTGCGTGCCACAAAGCACTGTTCACGACCAGTTCACTCCAGTTCGCGCATCGTTCACGACAAGTTCACGCGACGTTCACGCCATGGCAAGAATTGGCACGCCTAGTTCACGAGAAGTTCACGACACGTTCACGCGAGTTCGCGCATCGGTCACGCATCGTTCACGCCAGTTCACGAATTGGCCACTCCATATAAAAACGGGGCTTCTCCAACCCGAGGACATTCTTGGATTGGCTTCGGAAGAGACAACAATGCTTTCTGTCGGAGACACCATTGCATTGAGGAGAAGAAACGTATCTTTTTCGTTTGTATTTTTTGTTGCCCTTTATTTTTGTTTCAATAAGAAAGCATTTGATTTACATATAAATAGCAGACATAAAATATGTACAAGTATTAAGAAAGCATTTTATTCTAACATTAAAAGCAGCAAACATGAAAAGTTTTAGGCTGTTGATTTTAAGGCACTAGAGAAAAAATTGTATTAAAATAAGAAATCATTTTATTTTTACATTAGAGCAGCAAACAGAAAAAATTGGTTTTGCTCTTCATTTTAAGGTAATAAAGAAGAATAAGTATGTTGATGAAATAAAACATCATTTTATTTTTACATTAAAACAGCAAATATAAACAATTATTAGGTTTATATTTTTCTTTCCTTTTCATTAATTTTTTCATTTCATTTTTGTCTCTTCATTATAAAGTTATAGAAATAGTTTGGAATATGATATCATTTTTTTTTCACATTAAAACAACAAATTTAAAAATTTATTAGGTTTATTTTTCTTTCCTTTTCATTAATTTTTTTCGTTTCCTTTTTGTTTCTCTTCATTATAAAGTTATAGAAATAGTTTGAAATAAGTTATCATTTTTTTTCACATTAAAACAGCAAATATGAAAATTTATTAGGTTTATTTTTCTTTCCTTTTCATTAATTTTTTCGTTTCCTTTTTGTTTCTCTTCATTATAAAGTTATAGAAATAGTTTGAAATAAGATATCATTCTTTTTCACATTAAAACAGCAAATATGAAAATTTATTAGGTTTATTTTTCTTTCCTTTTCATTATTTTTTTCGTTTCCTTTTTGTTTCTCTTCATTATAAAGTTATAGAAATATTTTGAAATAAGATATATTTTTTTTCACATTAAAACAGCAAATATAAAAATTTATTAGGTTTATTTTTCTTTCTTTTTCATTAATTTTTTTTCGTTTCCTTTTTGTTTCTATTCATTATAAAGTTATAGAAATAGTTTGAAATAAGATATCATTTTTTTTCACATTAAAACAACAAATATAAAAATTTATTAGGTTTATTTTTCTTTCCTTTTCATTTATTTTTTCGTTTCCTTTTTGTTTCTCTTCGTTATAAAGTTCACGCCACTTCCCGCATCGTTCACTCCAGTTCACACCAGTTCCCGCACTGTTCACTCCAGTTCACTCAAGTTTGCGCATCGTTCACGACTATTTCACGACTATTTTGTGCGTGCCAATGCGTGCCACAAACTTTAAACATTTCAAAGTTCTGGGCACGCATGGCACGCACTGGCACGCGAGTTCCAGCACTGTTCACGAAATTTTCACGACTCGTTCACGCGAGTTCGCGCATCAATGCGTGCCAGTGCGTGCCACGAATGCGTGCAAGTGTCAGGTACCCTAAGACTTTTGACGGTAGGTAGAAAAAATGCATACCATCCAAACATTATTTTTTTCACTCAACTCTTCTCTTTCGTAAGGCATATTTATTTTTTTTTCTTACGTTTTGTCTCCATTGGTGCTGCTATATACCCGTCCAGTGAGCTCTGCCACTCATGATAATTTTACAATTTTAACATTGACCTCAATAACATTCACTCATGTCCCAACGCCTGTGTTTTTCATAATCTGTCCTACTTATTGCGTAAAATTGTTATTGAGTTTAGTGAATAAAAAGAAATTTCAGATGACAGACACAGGACCAAGAATATATTCACTTGAAGTCCTGTTGCAAATAACAGCACGGAGGATATAAAAGAAAATAGAAAAAAT
>NC_090732.1:101153047-101163047 GCF_036898095.1 Palaemon carinicauda
GGAAGAGCATTTCTTGCATCTTTATGGTTGTAGTTGAGGGCTTGGATTTATTAGATGTAAATATTTCCTTAGAATAACAATATCGATTTTTTTTTTTTATTTATAAGATTGATATTATGTAAAAATTAGATAATTAACTATGGAAAGAAACAATCTTTTCTCCTAAGGCTACTATAACAAACTTTTGAGGGGGAATTAATGTTTTTTCATATTCTTATCACAATGCTCATTGAAATAAGATATCGAAACAGTATAAAATGAAACCAAATAAAAAGATAATACATTTTCGGAAAAGTCGATAGTAATATTACTTCAAGAGAAGCGTGGGGAAGTGATAATCATAAGTATCTGGATGATACAAAAACTGAAATCAGTTGCTATTCTAATGTTGAGAATTGTTAACTGCAGTCCTACGTGGATCTATAAGAATAATGTAGACTTTGTTTCTTGGAAAATGCTATTGCAAAAAGAATTTTTTTTAATCACTTCTTACAATTTCGTTTACCACTAACGTTACATCTTTTTCCTCCACTTTCCAGGTAAGCGTAGAGGTCTTCCCATTTCTAAATATCCTTTTGAGAGAAGTGTCCAAAATCTGACAGCCACCAGACGGTATTTTGGGCCTTGGCCAGGGCCCTCTCTCTTACTCGGAAGGTGAGTAACAAGAAAGGATTTTGTTGCTCTTTACCTTTTTGTTTGTGGTTATATCTCTCTCTCTCTCTCTCTCTCTCTCTCTCTCTCTCTCTCTCCTTGTCATTTGATGCAGCGAACATTTCAATTTTTCTCAAATTCGTGTCTGTGCATTGCTCTCTCTCTCTCTCTCTCTCTCTCTCTCTCTCTCTCTCTCTCTCAGTTCAGCTTGCATGTTGTATTGCAAGGTACCAACTATTGCTAACCTACTTCCACTCCCCTTTCCTTCCCAAAAAATATACTTCTCTTTCTTTTTTTATCTTTGGAAAATAGGCACATAGATTCCGAGCTCCCCTGTCGTTTGCCTGCGCATCTTTCCCTTACCACTTTCATTAAACAATTTCCGATGTTTTTTTTTTTTTTTCATTTATTCCCTTCAGGAAAATCCACTGCATGGCTATATCATAAAACGTGAAGGGAGCGTCTTGCGTTTAGTACGTTTTAGTGATAAGTAAATGACAGGAATGGGTTCTTTCAGGTTATCTTTAAATGACAGCGCCTTAATTTCATCAGTTTTATAGTTTGAGATAGCTCCGAACTCAATTTTTTTAATCAAAGTGTTAAATATAATTTTTTTTTTTTTATTAATCCTTAAATAATGATCATCCAGTTGCATACGGTATTATATTATGGTCATACAAATCATTCTTTTCTGTTCCATATTTTTTCATGGAATACTCTTATTGGTTTTCCTTGGGGTTGAAATATAGGCTCCACCCCCCTTTGTGCCATGGTCTTCAACTGTCTTGGGTTAAAGTTCTCCTGATAAAGAGTACACTCTTGCTCACTATTCTATCTTATTTTTTCTTCTTGTTTTGTTAAGTGTTTATATAGGAAATATTTATTTTAATGTTACTGCTCTTAAATATTTAATTTTTCCTTGTTTCCTTTCCTCCCTTGGCTATTTTCCCTGTTGGGGCCCCTGAGCTTATAGCATCCCGCTTTTCCAACTGGGGTTGTAGCTTAGGAACTAATAATAATAATAATAATAATAATAATAATAATAATAATAATAATAATAATAATAATAATAATAATAATAATAATAATAATATTGTCTTTGAGTCTTTCCGCCTGGGGTTCTGATCCCGAAATCGGTAAGAGAATCAAGGCTAACTATATGGCTTATTTGAATATGTATATATACATACACACTTACACACATATATTCAAATAATCCGTATATTTTCGATACATTAAAGTCTGAATTCTCTTAACGACCTCGGGATCGGTGCCCCAGGCGAAATCACACAGACACACACACGTATATATATATATATATATATATATATATAAATGTATATATGTATATATGTATATATATATATTATATATATATTATATTTATATATTAAGTATATAATTATATATATATATATATATATATATATATATATATATATATACACACACCTTTCAATCTTTGATATCAAGTATTTACTCTATTTACTTCCTGTCTTACTCAACTTAACCAGAGAATTTGATATTGTGCCTCCAAACTCCTGTGGAAGACCAAACTTGCATCGCGTGTGTATGCATTGCTTGGGAAATAAACAAGTGTGCTTTACAGAAACATCTTTAACGAAATAGAAACTTGAGGAAAAATATGAGGGTAAAGTAGGCTCAATTAGGTTCTTAGGTTTTTTCCTCCTCTGGGAGGGACGCAGATGTACAGAATTCGTGTCCTATTTTCCTTTTCCATTCGTTTGTTCCGATATCTGTATTTCATTTCTCATAACAATGTGATTATTATAGCGTCCCATAATTCCCTTTGATACATTGCACATAACCTTATGGAGATGTTATTATTTAGTCGTACCGTAGTGAGTCTGTTTGGATATAAGCAATTTCTATTTTGCGATATAAAAGTGTATCAGAATATATATATATATATATATATATATATATAGATAGATAGATATGTATATTTATATTTATATATATATACATATATGTATATGTATATATATATATATATATATATATATAAATATATATATATATACGTGAATATATATATTTACACATGAAGACATACTCACATTTATATATATATATATATATACTGTATATATATATATATATATATATATATATACACTGTATGTATATATGTGTGTGTATGTGTGTGCGCGCGTGTGAGTGTGTGAGTTGTGTGTCCGTATGCGTATGATATATACATGTTTATAAGTGAAAGGGATGGTCACAAACATGTAAAAGGTGTTTGTATACACAGAACGGTAGACACCGGAGGGGGTCGAACGTTCATGTTGACAAAAGATATTACGTATCTTAAGAAATAATCTTTCTATAATAATATGGGGTTTTCCTTCACGTATTTTTAGTTAAGGACCTTTGAATTCTGGCTATATATATATATATATATATATATATGTGTGTGTGTGTGTGTGTGTGTGTATATACAGATAGATAGATAGATAGATAGATAGATAGATAGATAGATGCAAAGTAACGATTAATTTTAATAGAGCTACTTAAATACGACTAGAACGTAAAAGTTTCATCTCTACCTGTTTTCCGCTGTAAATGTTCAAAAAACTGTTCTAACAAAGTTTCTTGTTGTTTGTTATTGTAATGTTCTGTGTTTAAATGCCTTTTCTAAGCATTCACTTATTTTTAGGCTAATATTTTAATAATTTTAAAAATCTTCACCACCATGTCATGAATACCGTTTTGTGAGAACAAAAAAGCTTATGCTTTTTCTTGGAATAGAAATATAAACATGGCTGTTCTATTTTCTTTCATTATATTTACTTTATAAAATTATAACTATATTCTGTATGACCTGGGAGATACTTCTTGTTAAGTCGGATATCATAGGTAATGGTTTATTCTTTGGAATAATTTCTTCCATTTTTAACTCAATTAAAATAAAGGGAATTTTATCCTTGAAAACTACCTGACTACTATTGTGTCCCTTGTGAGGCATTGCCTTTTACTATGTTAAACACACATTTAACTGGTGTTCCTTTCATGACTAGAAATATTCTGTATTAAGCAATGTCAGAGTAAATTTCAATGCATTTCCAAAAATACATAGTGAATTCAAGCTCTTAACTACTTCTGTTGTTGCAAAATAGTTGAATTAGCTGTTAATATATATTTTTGCTGTTTGGTGAATTTGTCAGGGCTATTCGTGATCATGGAAACTTCATAAAAGAAGGAAAATATTTAGCTATAACCTGATATGCGATGGAGGTTATTTAAAAAAAAAAATAAGCAACCTTTCTCCATATCAGAAAAAAAATCTACTTATCGCTGTGGAAATCTTCAACTAGCATAGCCTATTTTTCTTTGAATCCCCAAATCTGCATGAAAGCTATCATGTCTATCAACTAAAACGTTACAGTTAGCGACCATTCTTATTTTCAGGTGTAATTAAATCTGCAAAATTTAACACATAAACCGCACAAGGTAATGCCACATGAATTTTATCATTTCCTTTGGCTTTTAATTCGGGGTTTGCTTTTCTGTCTTGAATATTCAATCAATCTTATGTTACAGTCAGTATTTTTTACAGATCCTCATGAAATGCGTTTTGAAACAAGTAGATATAATAAAGATACCTCCATTTGTGCTGAAGAAGACCTTATCAGAACTTTAAGAATAACCACGAAACAATGAATGTTACAAATCACTATGATGGTATGGAATGTAGCAATAGGTCATCCCAATTTTGCATGCAAAATCAAATAGCAAGATCTTTTCATAAATCGTTATACTTACGCACCCAATGTAAAATTATTCCGACAGTTACTGTATTGTTTGCAAGTATATATTTTTTTTTATTTAAATATTTTGTAAGATGCTTCAATCGTTTTGTACTATATTACAAACTGAAAGTCCCCTATTTCAAAGTGTACCTGCAAAGAAAAGTAATCCCTTGAGTTCAGCCCTCTAATCACGTTACAGTACTTTACATGTGCCCTTGACTAAGCTAATTGTAAATTGATTTGAGAGAAATAATTGGTACATGCCATGTAAAACCTTCTATGCATTAATCGTGGAAAGTCTGCTGTACACAATAAACCTGACATTGATAAAGGAATAATTATTGCTGCCTGAATTTCTTCGGTGCTTTATGAGTATAATTGAATATTTATTTAGCCTGTAAGATAACGAATTAATGAATTTGTAATTGAATCACTGGAAATATAATTATCCTACCTGAAAATTTAGTTGGCTCTGTGTTTACTTTATGATAAAGGAATTCTCCTGTTTTTTTTTTTTTTTTTTTTTTTTTTTTTTTTTTTTTCGGTTTATTGATATATTGTTTATCGGGTATGTATCCAGAGAAAGGTTTTTCTATTATATATGATATTGCATTTATTTCTATTCTGTAAACAAATATATAGATTTGCCTTTCATAACATATATCTACATTCGTTTTTATGGGTATGGATGTGCATGTCAAGAAAATGAGTATATGATGTTTTATAGATCTCTCTCTCTCTCTCTCTCTCTCTCTCTCTCTCTCTCTCTCTCTCTCGGTAATTTGAATACTACGTACTCATCCTTAAGAAAAGACTTGAACGGGCCCGATATATTAAAACCATACGCACCATATTCAAGATAGTTATCAAAAACATTAAATCTAAGAGGCCATTTGACTAAAAAAGGGGGATTTGAGAATGAATAAAAGTACATTTAGACCAAAATCACGTAGCAACAACTATAATTTTTTGTTTCAGAAAATCTCATTTACTGGTGGCAGGGGTAAAGAGTTCAATAGATATATGAATATACTAGCAAAGATGAAAGTAAGGACGATGAACTTACCGTAAATGCCGGCCAGTTTAATGCAAGCAGAGGCCGGAAAGAGTCCTTCACGGCCTTTTCTACCGGCCATACAAGGGCTCTCCAGCATTCCAACCGTGTAATTATTATTGAAAGGATCCTCGCAGCCTGGGTTGTCCCCATTCACGGATACACATTTAAAACAATCTATTCCCATAGCTCCTGCAAGGAAAAGAACACATTTTGATTATATATATATATATATATATATGTATGTATGTATGTATGCATATATATATACATATGTTATATGTATGTATGTATGTGTATATATATATATATATATATATGTATAGACATACATGAAGATAGGTAATGATAGATAGATATAACATCTACTTTGTACACACAAACATATATATATATATATATATATATATAAATACACATATATGCATATATATATGTGTATATATGTGTATATATATATGTGTATATGTATATATATTACTAGATACATATGTATATATATATATATATATATATATATATATAATATTCATATATATTTATGAATACATATGTTAAAACTAATAAAAATCTTTTATTACTTTAATTCTAAAGTTCTTGATTATTAGGGATATTATCATATTCTCATTTTACATTGCTTCATAAAATTACTCGTTTAATATATTATGAACTAATATGTCTGACTAAAAGATAAACATAAAAAAATCCAACCTCTATGCAACAATTCTTAGCCTTTTCGTGGGCAATTATAGAAATAAGGGAGATACGAACAAACTCTCTTAGAAAGCTGACTATAAGGTTTTTCTAAGACATATTAACTCAAATATTTTTTTTTTTCAAAAAGGGCACTCCAACTTAGCAAGGTTTCGCTAAAAATAGAACCTGTGTGCGATATTCGCCTAGCTTATGGGGAAACAGCTGTCTGTGTTAGCTTTGGTGTCCATTACCAGTATAGAAATTTGAAGAAATTTGGACATCCTTAGAGGAGTAAAAACTCATTGTTAGAAAATGAAAAACAACAAAGTATTATTTATAATCATTCCTATCATAATAAAAAATGCAGAAGACCCAAATATATCCCCTATAATCATCAATAATTCCATGTAAATGTGCATCTTGTTGGCCTCAATGAAGATCTATGTAAAAAGTGAATATTTTTCTTTTTTATTTATAATAAACCATACTTTCAAAATGAAAAATGCATAAGTAAGCACTATATGTCAGTAGGCTATACTAACATAGTTTTCAAATATTTCCACTATAGACATCTATAATTCACTGTAAATGTGCACTTTGTTTCTTGTAGTCCAGACTATTTTCCATAGTCTGGGCACAAATCCTCAAGGAACACAGTCAATTAGCTATACTATGTTATGTTTCCAGAGACTTGCCACAGTTAATTGTGGTGTAAGGTGGCAGAGACTAGGAGAATTTCTCAGCATGAATTGAAGCATTGAGCAGACATTGACTCACTTTGCTTTTGTTTCCCCTGCATGTGTTATATTATAGGAGATAACAGTTGAATAAAGATGACTCGTGCATAGAAGAATTTGTAGTTTTCCGAGTTGCATGACCTAGATATTGATTTCTATGTTTTCAAGGCTACTGAAGTAGATTTTAATGTTTATAAATCACAGTAACACACTTTCCCCAAGAATTTATTGTTTATAAACTAAACTTATAAATATGTTTCAAGATAAAACGAGAAATGCTCCTTAATAATTCAAATTTCAGCAGCACCTTTCACGACACACTCTTGCAATGGGCTGTACACTATCATTGCTGCAATTTGTAAGCATGATTAGATATGGTGCGTACATCAAGTCCTAAATCCAGCATGGAGCCTCCTCAAAGTTTCATCTTTGTATATCACAACTCTTAATGTAATTGCTATTAAATACAAGGAAGGTTCAGATATCCACAGGCATTTCAAGGACCATGATACACCTTTTGCTGTCTACACGGGCCTGTATGTTTTTGCCAAGATGAGGAAGAGACAAATAATTGAAATTCTTGATGACAATGGGCTCAGCACATCATACTACAACATCCTAGGAATATTAATACAACTAGGAAAAGTAGTTGTTGCTCATTATGTTGAAAATGGAGTAATCTGTTTTCAAATGTTGAGAAACCAGTTGTTCACAAATACAGCAGTGGACAAAATGTATCATAATCAGACTGAAACCACAGCTCAAACATTATTTTGGGCTTGAATTGGTCACAATTATATAGTAATGTTGATCCTGTTGTCCATTTGAATGAGAATCTAGTCAACATAATTGATAGGCGTATTGATAAGGTACCGAATGATGGACAAACCATGGTTCAGTGATGATTGTAGACGTGCTTATTATGAGAAACAGGAGGCTTATTATTTTAGGAAGGGTAACAGATCAGATTTGACCTGGAATAACTATACGCAGCGTAGAAATTTTGCTCAGAGAGTTTATGCCTCAACTGAAAAGGAATACAATTTAACCATAAAAGAAACCCTTTCTGGTACAACTCGGGAACATAATTGGTTGTCTACCTTTAAATCTGCACTCTTTGGTGGAGATGCAACTGTTCCTCCTTTACTTAAACCAGATGGGTCAGTCACTCACTGTCAAAAGGAAAAGGCAACTCTGTTGGCTGATGTTTTTTACAGTAAACAGAGTAATGAAAACTTGAACTTCCTCACTCCTGTTATCCTGAGGCTAATCTAACTAGTTTAGCTTTTCGATCTCGGAAAATTAAAGCTCTGTTGATGGACCTTGATGCTTATGGAGGTATAGACCCAAATGGCATTATTCCTTGTTTCTTATAAAGACTGTAGATTTCTTAGCTTCGAAGTTATCTGTTTTTTTGTGCAAGTTAGCAAGAAGAGGAGCTTTTAGCACTTGTTGGAGAATTGGTAATGTTACTCCTCTATGTAAATGTGTTTGTGGTAGCTCAAGTGCAACTGTCCCACCCAATTTCCATAAATCTCATATTATCTAAAGTTTTTGAACATCTTCTGGCAAAACGTCTTATTAGGTTTGCTGAAAGTAATCATTTGTTTCCTAGTTAGCAGTTTGGTTTTCGTAAAGAAGGCCGTGGAGCATGTGAAGCCCCTCTTACAATCTCCAGTGCTGTACAGAAATCCCGTGATTGTGGTCTGGAAATTCGTATGATTGGCCTTAATTTTAGTGCTGCCTTTGACCCTGTTAATCATGAGGCCCTTGTTTTCAAACTGAAACAGTTGGGAGAGGGTTGGTCGTTTCTTAGCATTATTATTGATTTTTTAAGTAATAGATCTCAAAGAGTTGTTGATGGGCACCAGAGTGAGTATAGGAATGTGATAACTGGTGTTCCACAGGGTAGTGTTCTTGGCTCGTTACTTTTCATACTAAATTTATATACACATGACATGTGGTTTGTCCTAGAAAACAAGCTTGTTGCATATGCAGGCGATGCTACTCTCTTTGCATCAATTCCATCCCCTGAATGTGAATCTGGGGTTGCAGAATCCCTTGATAGAGATCCAGCTAAAATTATTGTATTGTGCAAATTATTGGGTATGAAGTTGAATCCTAACAAAACTCAAAGTATGATTGTAAGTAGGTCAAGGACCGTGGTTCCTCAACATCTGGATCTCAATATTCATGATGTTTCTTTAAATTTTAGGTGTGATTCTCGACAGCAAATTTACTTTTGAGAAACACATTAGGTCTGTGCCTTCTTCAATTGCAAAAAAAAAAAAAATGGCTTATTGAGAAAGTCTTCCAGGATTTTTGGTGATCAATCTGTTCTGAAGAAGTGAATTAATTCTTTCATTCTACTTTGTTTCGAGTATTGTTCTCCTGTCTGGTGTTCAGCTGCTGATTCTCATCTTAATTTGTTTGACAGAAACTTAAGGTTTATTAAATATCTTATTCCTGATCTAGATATTAATCTTTGTCACCATCGTTAAATTATTTCATTATGCATGTTGCATAAGATTTTTCATAATTCTGACCTTCCTTTACATTCAGATCTTCCTGAACAATTCCATCCTGTTCGTAATACTAGGCAGGCAGTTAATTCTAATAGCCAGGCCTTCTCCATAATGAGGCTTAATACTACACAGTATTCTAGAAGTTTTATTCCAGCTGTGAACAAGTTGTGAAATGATCTTCCTAATCGTGTAGTTGACTCAGTAGAAATTCCAAAGGTCAAACTCGCAGCAAATGTTTTTATGTTGAACAGGCTGTCATAAGTCTTTTTATAGTTTATATATGACATATCTCTTTTGACGTTGTTGCTGTTTTTAGAATGATTTATTCATTTGTTCTCATCATTTATTTATTTCCTTATTTCTTTTCCTCACTGGGCTATTTTTAATCTGTTGAAGACCTTGGGCTTATAACATCTTGCTTTTCCAACTAGGGTTGTAGCTTGGCTAGTAATAATAATAATAATAATAATAATAATAATAATAATAATAATAATAATAATAATAATAATAATAATAATAATAAGGTTCCATTTTCCAACACCAGGGCACTGAAAATGCAGGCAA
>NC_090732.1:101168047-101183047 GCF_036898095.1 Palaemon carinicauda
ATTAACCCCTCTCTCTCTCTCTCTCTCTCTCTCTCTCTCTCTCTCTCTCTCTCTCTCTCTCGTAAAACACCGACACAATATATAATGTAATTGCCTTCTACCCTGTCTTCAGCATCATAAGCTTAAGGAATAAGTTTCCACTGACTTACCGTGGATCAAAAGGTAAACTTCAATTAATTTGGAAAATAACTTATTTCTATTCGTTAAGCACCCGTGAAATAATGTTTCAGTTCACTTGTTGTTGCTGTTATTCTTCAGTAGATGAGGCTCGTACTTGTGATACAGTTCAAAATATCAAAACAGTATAAGCAATTTAAACTATTACTATTATTGTATAATTGAATTGTTTTAGTCATGTTGGGTTTTTACATCTATGTCAGAAGTGCTAATTTTAGTAAATATCTGCTTGATGCCTTTAGTCGCATTTTTTACAACAGCAAACGTATAGTAACTATGTAAGTTTTCTACGTTGGTCTATATTTATACATCTCCTTTTCTTATCTTTAGGCTCCAAACACATAATGAATTGGAAATACCAACTGTGGCATGTTGGACTTCATTGTTATGACACTAATCACGCTGAGCGCTAAAGGAACACTTTACCTATAAGGTAAGATTAATTAATTTAGTCAATAATTGTCATTTTTATTGTGTATTTCCGTACTATTACTTTTAGATATTAAAGTACCAAACTTTTTGTGACGGCCTATGTACACAAGAAAGCATAGAGTCAGAAATTTACACAAAAATAAGACTTCTCATAATGAAGAATCAGTGTGTCATATAAAACAGCTATTTTCCATCATTGGGTAATCATTCTTAACTTTATAGCCTTTAAAATTCCCTTTTGCCTTTCCGTGCAGCTTGGTGCTCTCTATATCACTTAGCAACAAGTTAATCAGTCCAACCACTGAAACTTCGTAAATCCTGCAATATTCACATTATTCCTCATTCCTTTGTCCTGATTTTCACTTATTCTCACGTTTGTCTCCATTACTAAGTAATTTACCCTCTTTATCTGAGAAAAGGTAATTTCCCACTAACGATACTCATGAACAAAGTTCATAGATTCTACTGACCCTTCAGAGAGATCCTTTCATTAATCTTAACCGTTACACCTATAATTTCATCACTTCTATCTTAATGCTTAGGATGCAAACGTATTAGTGAATTCCTATCAGCTTAATTTTTTAACCATTATTTTATTGAATCGTATAAATCCTTACCGTGTAGAAACCCAAAACTATGAAATGTCATGACTATCTTCTGGACTACTATCCGTTCAACTTCTTTCGTTTCTTCTTTGCTCGTGTGTTAAGATAATTGACAATTTTCTTCATCTATGTTTTTAGAATTCGATTCAATCCAAACACAATCATAATGATATAATCAACCACTTTAAATCAACCTGTGTGTTTTTATATCGTTAATAACGATGTCATGTGCAACTAGCTTCACTAATTGTAATGAATCATAATAAATTTAACACAATATTCCAAATTCATTTTTTACTCCCCAGTGTCACTAAATTCGTATCCCTGTGTCAGGTGACAGCCGTAATTCAATCACTTTGAGTGAAAGGTCACTGTTCAGCGATGCCTCTCTCCTGCCTTTGCTGTCTGTTTTTTTTTTTTTTTTCATAGTGAGCAACATTACATTGTTTTAACAAAACCCAATAGTGGGTTTATTGTGCAACAAAATTATCTCTCGCAGGGGTGGGGGAGGAGGGGTGGGGTGGGATTTGACAACCACAGAATCTATTTCAGCTTCGTACATTTTAATGTCAATTTTTTCGTTCATATTTATATGTATAAAACCTTTGCGGGTATAAACTACTGAAATATGCTGCTATCATATGCGAAGGGACGTGATATCCCAAAGAATTCGTACTTAGTATTCAGAATGTTACATTTTTATTAACTGGAAAATTTTCAATATCTATTGAATATCAAAAGCATCATCTAAGGTCTTTGTAATTTTTCTCCAAAAACCATAAGATAATAAATAATGGATATGTTTTATTCCATTTGAAAAGTTCCTTTGTCCTTGTTTAAACTAGTCTCTCGTGTTCTTGTTTACGTATGGCAGTATATCATTATCCTCATTCCACTGATTGCCAGAGGCATTTCGTTCAGGAACTCTTTTCGGCATTATTGGGAGGGATGTATTCAGAAGCTCTTGGAATCCTCTAATGCCGCCTCAAGACACCATGATTTGGTGTTTCTTGAATTATTACTCTTTTGTCGTCGTTGTTAGCTGTTTTTCTTCATTACATTTTGTTGTATTTTATGGTGAATAAATAACATTTTAATTTGTTTTATAAATGGATAAATATGATGTTTGATCATAATTGTAAAGATCGTTTTTAGACAATAGCTGAAACCTTTTAACGCAAGAACAGCAATATTCTGTTAATGTTTTCACATAATACATTATAGGTATGTCCATCCTTCATGGACTAATAATGGAAAACATGCAAAGTTTAATAACAAACAGTTGAAGTCATCCTGTCAGAATTCTTGTACTGTGTTTTCCTTTCACGTTACGCTTACCTTTTCAGCTTCATTCTTGCAATGTTTACTCACACACAAACACACACACACACACACACATATATATATATATATATATATACATATATATATATATATGTGTGTGTGTGTGTGTGTTTGTGTGTTTATATATATGTATATATATATATATATATATATATGTACTTATATATGTTTAAACATACATACATATATATATATATATATATATATTACAGAGGAATCACACTCAAGTTGTCATGAAAATATATAGTATGCTCCTTCTAAAGAGACTGCAGAGAAAGATTAATGAAAAGCTAAGAGATGAACTAGCGGGATTTGGAAAAGGCAAAAGTTGTGCTGACCAAATCTTCATTTTAAGACATGTGGTACAGCAATGTATAGAATATAGAAATCCACTTTTGATGACATCTGTGGACTACGAACAAAGTCTTTGATAGTGTGAACCGGCCAGTTTTGTGGAGAATCTTGCGTTATTTTGGAGTTCCTCTTACACATATAAATTTGATTAGGTCTGTTCATGAGCATAGCAAGTGCACTGTTAATGTTAGTGGAGCCCTATCATATGAATTTCCAGTGAACATTGGAGTACTCTAAGGGAATGTGTTGTCACCCATTTTCTTTAACCTCCTCATGCATTTTAATGCATAGAATTGTTGGGGGTGACGGAGAAGGATTTGACTGGATTTGTAACAGAATATTAGCTGATCTGGAGTATGCTGATGCCGCTGTCCTTATTAACAGAATACCACTGGACTTGCAAAGCTTGCTTACTAGAATTCATGAAATATCAGATGAGGTTGGGCTCGAAATAAAAAGAAGAAAGGCTGAGATGATGAGAACGGAATATGCAATCAAAGATGTAATATTATTAGAAGGAGAAATAGTTAATGAGGTGGAATCCTTTAAATATTTAGGAACTATGATAAGTAATATAGTGTCTTTATGATTTGAGTTTGATGAAATATTGGAAAAAGCAAATCAGGCAATGGCTAGGTTAAGCAGAATTTGGAAATCAATTCTCTTGAAATTACATATAAAAACAAGATATATATCAGTATTGTGAGATCAGTGTTATTGTATGGACATGAGTGGTGGTATGATAATGAAACAATATCAAACAGATTTTGTACATTTGAGAACAAAGCCCTCAGAAGAATATTGGGAGTTAGATGGCAGGAAATGATTCTATGAGAGATTACTAGATTGCCATATGTGAACAAGATCATGGTGAGGGACAGATGGAGATGGTTTGGGGATGCTCTTTGCACTCCCCAAGAGAGATTTGTTCACCAAACGTTTAAATTGGCTCCACAAGGCACTAGAAAATTTGGAAGACCCAGCCCTACATGGTTGAGGACTATGAAGCGTGAAATAGAAGATGATGAATGGTGAAGTAATGATTTAAAAAGGTCAAGATAGAGACAACTGGCGAAATATAACGGAGGCCCTTTGCGTCAATAAGCGTGGGAGGAGATGATATATATAATATAATATATATATATACATATATATATATATATATATATATATGTATATATATATATATATATATATATATACATAGATAGATAGATAGGTAGTGGATATATGGTTGCTTAAGTGTATAGATGAAAAAATGGAAAGAAGATAATTTTTTTTTAAGTCACAAAACTACATTATCATAAAGCTAAAATATCATGATTCTTATTATGTTTAAAAATATCTTCTTAACTTAATCATATCGCTCAAATACAACTTGCTTTTTTAAAACAGCCTTTGAACTTTGTCATGTTTGAATATAGCATATTCGTTTGATTATGACTTTCCAAAATATCATTTTAGCTTCGTTATATGTGCAATATTTTTGTAATGGCTGGTATATCACTCAAAAATGCAAATTCCCTTCATTATTATGGTACTCTAAAAAAAAAAAATTTAATGATGCCAAAAATAAGCTGCATAAATTAATTTTCGTGACTCAAATATAACATCTTTATTTGTGTCATTACGAGATAGTCTCATAACTTGATCATTATTACACTTTAATAAGACTTATGCGGCGTTAAATTATGATGATCCTTACCTTCTGCCAGTGACATCATGATAAGGATGAGCATGAGGGGCACAGCCAAGGGGGGTAACTTCATCCTCTGGCGGGGCCTCCAGCATCCAGCTGGACCCCCCACATGTCTCCGCCGCAACCTCATGGTAATCCTGTAGGAAGAAGAGAATTTCGTGTTTAATTGCCTATAGCGGAATATTGTTTTTGTGAAATTGGCCGACTGGTTTTTCAATGTTTTTTGGGGAATCATTGTAACTTACTGAACCTTTTATCGGAAGGTTAAGGTATGTTGCAAATATTTGTAACTTTTCTTTTAGTAATTAGTTTTGGATCTGTATATATTTTCTTTTTTACAATTTTCTTTTGTAAAGATCAAGTGCTGTGCCAAAGAAAATGATAGAAATCTACTATTTATCAATTCATTAATACATTTTTTTTAATAGTAATTGTGTGGAAGGAATTATATCTTTTCCAATGAAATTCAAGTGATGCATAGGGAAAGATATTTCAGATCCTGAGACTTTGCTTATACCGTACAGTCGAAATGATTACTCTGGCAATTTCTAATTAATCATCACCAGAGAAACGTTCCATCAGCAACCCTCCTTTTTATGGAAATGAGGATAAATGTTCTTTGCCCAGGGTGTGGACAGAAAAGACTTTTTCAGCACACCAAAAGTTTAGATGACCGGAGGAATGAGAAATTTTAACTTTTCTGGTTTTGATACTTTAGTCTGATTTTGTTTTAGGAGTTGTTGCACAGTTTCATACTAAGTAATTCGTGGAGACCTTTCTCGACCTTCTGTGTGTTTATGTATTCTCTCTGACTTAGTTTGTTTTTATTGGGTATTTTATTTTTTATTTTTGCTTTTTGCACAAATGTCCATGCCGAAGCTGTGATTCTTCAATACCCTGATATACTTTCTCGTTACACAACAACGCGCACACATACGGTATATCATTACTAAGCAAGCTGCAACCCTAGAGAGAAAAGTAGGCTACTACAAGCCCAAGTGCTCCAATAGGAAAAGTAGACCAGCAGGAAAGGGAATACAGGTATATCGAATAAAGTATATGTTAGAAGTAATGATAAAAGGAAATCAAGATCAGCAACAATCTTAATATAGATCAGTAATATATAAACTCTGAAACGGAAATTATGTCAACCTGTTCAACAGAGAAACATTTGCAACATGTTTGAGCGTCTGAATTTTCATCTATTCAACCACCTAATAGATTAGGAAGATCATTCCATAATATATTCACAGCTAAAACAAAACTTCTAAACATACTATATCGTATTGGCCATTATAATGGAGAAGACAAGACTATTTGAATTAATTACATATCTACAGTAGCACTGCATATAATATGGTACAGTGTGTGATCTTAATACTGAGGATGGTGAGAATTATGAAAAATCTTATGCAATATGCACAAAGAAATAACTGAATGACGGTGCAAGAGGTTAATATCAAGATCACGAATAAGGAATTTAATAAACAGCGAGTTTTTTGTCCAATAAATTAAGATGAGAGTCTGAAGGCAAGACAAGAGAGCAATATCCATGCATAGAGCAATATTCAAAACCTTCACCTACTTACAATCATATTTTAAGTTTTGTTAGGTTTCAACTTTACCCCCCATAATTTGCATTATGCACTAATTTTAGCTAGATCTTATAGAAAAATTAAAAAACTGTAAGTCTAAATTTAGGAGATGGCTTCGATGTATCATCTCCACATGCATGAAGCCTGTTTTTCAAGCCAAACAACATATGGATATAAAGCGTGAAAAGTAATGGGCTGACATCATGACCCTGATGAATACTATATATATATATATATATGTGTGTGTGTGTGTGTGTGTTTGTGTGTTTTAAATATGTGTGTATATGTATGTATATATATATATATATATATACAGTATATATATATATATATATATATATATTAATCTGTGTTTGTGTGTGTGTTTGTTTGTTTGAGCATAACCCACTTCCCTTTTTGTAAGCGATTGGTCTGACTTCACACTATCAGAAATGTATGGTAAGTTCACATATAAAGATAAAGTACATGTAATCACATACACAATGTGTGTATTTTTTCATTAAGCCATTTACTCTAAAAGCAAGTGAAATCGAAGAAAAACAACACAACTAACACTGTTGTTGTATAAGTGGATATTAGCAGGTAAAAATCTTGTCTATTAAAAATTTCTGCTACATTAGTTGCGTCTTATACTTACACAAAAGGATACTTAACAGTGTTGAGCCTCGTGCACACACTTGTGTGTATTGGGAAAGGTGAAGCGTCCCAGTTTCCATTCATTCTTATTCAATAGTCACATTATATATATATATATATATACACAGTATATACAGTATATATATATATATATATACACAGTATATACAGTATATATATATATATATATATATATGTATATACAGTATATATATATATATATATGTATATACAGTATATATATATATATATATATATTTATTTATGTATATATATATATATATATACATATATATATATGCATATATATATATATATATATATGTGTGTGTGTGTGTATATATATACATATATATATATATATATATATATATTTATGTGTGTGTGGTTACTTACGGATGTGATGAGTGTGTGTGATTGAAGTCACCGGAAAACACGGCATTATGATGTAAATAGCGAAGGAAACTGTGTGACGTTTTACATCTTGAATAGTCCTATTTTGTACACTGTATATTGAAGACATCATCACGAGGACTGTAACAGTGTCATGAAAATTTCATAGCTTTTATACTTAGGGTTGAGAACAAACGGACTTACTAATAGTTGGACTTAGAGAAAAAAATATCGTAATCCTTTTTGGAAGGAATGGTTGAGACCTCAATAAGGATCAAGGTAAACTCTAATAACATTGAAATCTTCCAGGTGTTCACTCACCAGATCAGCTAAATTTATGAGGCTCGAAGATTTTTCTTCATTCAGATTTCTTTAAATGTGTATGTATGTTATGTATTGTTTACATTCCATATATGATTCTAAAATTCGTATTATTAAAATTCATAATGTTCTTTTTTTATCTTGGGTTTCCTCACAGGATTACAAATGTTGTTTTGTTCTTTGCCTATCTTGCACCAATTTTTTGTTGTTCATTTCTCTTTTCCACTAATTTCCTTACCTGCTCATTATGAAAATTAACAATACATATGGGATTTGATAGATGTATTCTTTAGTTTTATCAGGAAAGCTCTTTAAAAGCGGCTGCATGTTGTATTATTATTTTTATAGTCTATTTGAAATTGTCTAAAAAATAGTTGAAATTATTATAAGAAGGCCGTAAAGCAAGTTTTTTATGTTTGCATCATCATACAAAGTCTTTATACGCTCTTTCCACATTTCCTAATGCACCATCTAGATATTTATCTGTAAAGGGCGAAGGTGAGCTCCACTAAAAGCATTACTGAGGTGTCTTTAGAGTGTCGTTGCCCCCCGACCCCTGGCTGCATACACTTTGTAGTCTTACAGTCTACCTTATTACTGCTTTCTTCTTTTTATCTTGTTATATGACCTCCGTTAGCTTTAATTTCTTGGGCAATACACGGATTTCTTTCTGGTTTCTCGTCAGTGCGGCGTTGTGTCTTCCCGATCCCAGCGTTGTACCTAAAATCTAGACATCCGTCTATCTAGATATTTTATTCCTTTCACGTATTTCTGCTTAAACTTGTTTCAACATCAATATAATCAGTGGTACGTTCCCGCAATTTTTAATCTTCCTTTCCTCATACCAGCTACCCTTGTATTTATCCATTCCGTCCAGAGGCCAGCCATTTACTTGGACCAAGTATAAAGCGCTCAGGCTTACTGTTGTAAATTCAATTCAGCAAGATCTGTTGGTCTGGGCTTGCCACACCTGCTCAATTTGCGGCAAGACGCGACTCTGCTTCATAACTATACTAGTCGAGAAGTTATATGAAAAAGTCTTGTATACATAAACGTGTATATATATATATATATATACACGTAAATATATAAACAGTATATATATATATATATATATACTTACATATATATATATATATATATATACTTACATATATATATATATATATATACTTACATATATATATATATATATATATAATGTGTGTGTATATATAAAACATAAATTAAATGTTGGTATGTGTCAACTCACAAGAGTACGTGAGTGTGCGGTTATGTTTGTGTATAAGTCATTTTCCTTTATACTTATTTACTTGGGGGTCCCAAGGGAAACTTATCCATTATTTCCACTTCTCGTTGACCTTTCACCTCCTTTTCACCCCATATCCTTTACCCCTACACCACATAATAACTATTATCTTCCTTTGCCGTTAATAAAAAGCCTGAGAGCCATTGCAAATTCCTTCACGTACATAAATAATACCGTTTATTATAGTCATCCCAGTATCTTTCGTAGGGTTCTTTATTTCTCAGTTGTTCGTGTTTTACTTAATTACAAAGGCTATCTCGACAGCTATGTCTGTTGCTACATATACACATATATACACACACGCACGCACACACAAATATATATATATATATATAAAATGTATATATATATATATATATATATATAAATATATACACATTTATATATATATATATATATATATACATATATATATAAATATATACACATTTATATATATATATATATATATATGTATATATATAATTTCAATTTCAAGGCTCTAAAATAGTTGGAAGACCTAGGTCTACATGGCTGAGGACTATGAAACGTGACGTGGGCGCTGATGAAATGAATGGCATTGAATTATAGGCTCAAGAGAGACACGACTAGCGAGGTCTAACTGAGGCCTTTTATGCCAATAGGCGTAGGATTTGATGATGATGATAATGACACACACACACACACACACACACATATATATATATATATAAATATATATATATATATATATATATATACGTACAATTACTCTGGTATTCAGGGAATTTAACATGGAGCCGGCAACCCGATTATCATAGATGCATGGATAAATATAAAAGAGAAATCCCATAGCAACCCTCAACCTCACGGAAAAAATCCGTAAATACTGTATGCATTTAAATATACGGTATATATATATATATATATATATGTGTGTGTGTGTGTGTGTGTTTTATCTATGGGCATATATATATATATTATATATATATATATATATATGTATATATACATATATATATATTTATATATATATATATATATATATATACTGTATATACGCAAATATTTAGATTTTTATTTTATTTGGCCCCTGGTTTCCTTCACCGTTATGAAGTAATAATTGGTAAGGAACGCTGCACAGAGCAAGCCGTAGTACCAAAAAGGTCTGTTTATAACCAAGGTTGTGAGGAGCATCAAGTTTGGTTTTAACAAAAGATATCATGTCTCACAAGAGACCATAGTGTGGCACTTCATAATAAGGGCCCAGGAGGCACTCTCAGCATACGGAGTGTCACTTCATTCTCCCTGAGAGAGAGAGAGAGAGAGAGAGAGAGAGAGAGAGAGAGAGAGAGAGTAAAAAGGACTGTAGTCAATACTTTGTCATTGTTTTGAAAGATTTTTGCTCTGTTTGCCTCTAATTAAGAATTAATATTGATTGCTGCTTCGACCCTAGTTTCGTTTGATATTCTGTTGAGAACTTTTTATTATCAATCATCAGTACACAGAACAGAAAGATGCAGAAATAAGTAATCTTAGATATATATATATATATATATATATATATATACAAGCAAAACAATGAGTATATGCTCAATCAATATGTAACCGTGGGCCATTAATAATAGGGGTGCACTTTTATAACCACAATTTAATTTCATATTGTTTAGTAAAAGGCTGTATTTTGAGTTATGATTCAACTTACAAGAGAGCAGGGAAAGACTGTAATTAGGTATAAATCAGGTAAAGATCCTATATACTGCGAATGCTGGCACCTTCAGGATTTTTCCCCAGCCTTTGCAGAACATTGCTACTTCCTAAGTCAATCATATATCTTAGGAGAAATTTCCATTCCCAGTGGCCACTCTTTCACTGTGCTGAAAATAATTTATGATGGAAATGACGATCGACAATACTATGGCGTATTTCTGACAAAGGAGTTTTACATAAATTAGTTTTCCGTTTATACCACTATTATATTTGTTTTTTATACAATAAATTTTCCAAGGAATTCTGGCATAATATATGTAAAGATGGCTTTTGTAGGTCATCCTGGGAAAAAGTTAAAAACCTGCAACCTCATTAAAGAAGGATGGAGAAATGAGGAACGACACTTTGTTTTTCCTCTTTCATAGACAGCCTTAACCCTTAAGGCATAAGACCGGTGGAGCAGAGAGAGAGAGAGAGAGAGAGAGAGAGAGAGAGAGAGAGAGCTAGCTTCAAATAGTAGTAAATTAATCTTTAATTACTCCCTCAGGACGCCACTAACATAAAGCCTTACTTTTTTTATTTATATTCCTTTCCGCATAGATTTCCAAACGCGATTCTAATTAGACAACTCCGTAGGCGTTCTTTCCTATCTCTTTAGATCAGTTAAGTCTCCTATGGACATTTTTCCTTTCATCTGGTGTATGGCGTCCTGGACGGTTAATCCATTACCCATTTTGTTAGTTCTTTCTCCTTCAACACTGTTTGTTCTTCCACTCCCTCCGTTCTTGCTTAAATGAGACGCATAACTTTTACAGCTCTATAAAAAAGGGATGATCTGGAAAAGTTAATTAGACAGTTTTCAAAGAAAGTGAAGTTCGGATAATTTTTCAAAAATATATTATGGATATTTTCGTTCTTTTGCAAATCCAATGTAGCAAAATATCCGCTGACTAATATCAAGCCTAAAAGCTCTTTCTAACCTCAGCATTTCTAGAGTGTGTTTTGCAGTAGCCAAGGCAGGACATGTATTCCTAATGTTCTTTCTACAAAATTGATTATCAAATATTCTACTTGAGAAATAGAGTTGATTCATCCGAAAAAGTATTTTAAGCAATACAGAAGCTCAGATGTTCATGCTTGAGACGTGTTTTTTTTTTTTTTTTTTTTTTTTTTTTTAGGTTGACATTTGTTGTTTTATGTTTTAAAAGTTCCTCATTATTTTTACTTTCATCTATATATTTGTTTTGCTTTTGTGTTATTTTTTATTTGTGTTTTTACTATTTTCAATAAAATTACCAGGTTTTCTTTGTTAGTTCTTTCATACAGTTTATTCCTTACAATTGTGTATAAACGCATCATCATACTCTTATGCCCATTTCCCATTGTAAGTGCTAATATTTTTAGGCCTGAATATTCCTTGTATTATCAAATCTGCCTTTGAATATATTTTAAGATAACAGTTACAGTTGACTGACAATGTTTTTCTTTGTCAATGTTTTTTTTTTTTTTTCGTAAAAAATCACTAAAAATGGATATCAAGTATTGCACCCATAGCAGAAAGAATATTTTCTTATATATGTGTATTATATATATTTGCATATATATATATATATATATATATTATTTGATATATATAATATAGTATATATATATATATATATATATGTATGTATGTAAATATATATATGTATGTATATATATATATATATATATGTATGTAAATATATATATGTATGTATATATATATATATATATATATATTTCATTACACCTTATAATTAGGCTTCGTTACGGTCTATGTTCTTCATCTATTAATTGCATGCTTCTTTACTTAGAAAATCCTTTAGAATTGATATATGAATCCCCCCCCTCTCTCTCTCTCTCTCTCTCTCTCTCTCTCTCTCTCTCTCTCCTGATTCTGTTTTGTCAACTAACAAGACAGCAAAGGGAAAGTAATTTGTTCCGGATATCTTGTATATTAAATTAATTTTCTTATAATGCTTTCAGCAGTATGTATCTTATTACTTTTATGGTGCTTCGAAATCACTTGCTAGGTAGTCAGACTGCAATACGTAATTTACTTTACGAAGACTGAAGCTTAAAGTGGGAAAACCCTCTCGTTTAACCTATTTTAAATATACCAAAAGTCTGAATCATGTTAAATTATATTACTACAAAAATATAACTGCAATTAAATGAGAAGTGACGCGGTTAGAATAAGAGAGGGAGACTCTCAACCAAAACGTAGAATATAGAAAAATATTTGTTGGGGAACAGTTACAAAGAAAACCCACTCTCCTTGAAGCTCTTCCGACCGAATTGTAACTTCATTGGGCGATACCTTTTGAAAACGCTTAACGGGAAGTTCACACAGCAAGAATCCTTTGATGGTCTAATAGTTCCATTGGTCGAGGGATGTGTCCAGATAAAAATGTTTGGTCAGAAAGGGAAAAATGGGTGAAGAGGAAAGGACCCAATTTGAAGTATAGTCTCACATTATGGATTTTGCTGTTCCTCTGCCTACTCGTATGCTATTAGTAAATTCGATTAGGATGATGTATTTATGATAATGATTATGATGGGGTCTCATTTGCCCGATTTTTTTTATCTAGTCAGGATTTGCTCTAAATTAGCGTTTTTTTTTCTTTTTTTCTCAAGTTTTATGTTACATTTCCAATGGAATATACTGTATATACACGTATACGTTTGTCTATTGGTTTATAAACATACTCGGCTAGATAGTTTTTGGATGACAATGAATTACACGAAAAGATACACGATTTTTATGTAAACACACCAGTGTATTATACACTGATAAACAATGAAATCAATACATTATACATACATGTTACAAACAGAAGCGTACTCTAACACAGACTTTCGAACACCGTTCCTTATCAGATCACTTCTGCTTATATCGTAGCATAGCCATACATACAAGCCATCAGTAAAGATATTCATAAAATGAAACTCAATCAGCGTATGGATTTCAGAGTTTCTGCAAGTATTACATTTCCTTCAAATTCACTTCCATTTGATTATTTATGTGAGTGTTATTTTGCTTTTGTGCTTTATTTAATATCATTATATTCAATTATGGAATTATTGACACGTTATTGTCACGAACTTGACCCACATTTTGTAAGAGTACTAAGGAAAAGTGTGAAATCATTTTATTGCCAATATCCCATGATTCTCGCCTTGCTGTTTTCACCTCTCTTTTTCTTTCTTTACTGTTCTCTTATTTTCTTCTTTCATTACTGTTCGGTCATTCTGTTTTACATTCATTGTTGTTCTCCTACCCTTTTCTTTCATCGCATTTCCCCTATCACGTTTTTCTGTTATACCCGTTTATTGTTTTCTTCTTATGCTGCCATTCCCCTATCAATATCCTCCTTTACGGATTTTCTTTTCTGCTCTGCGAAAGCCACCACCTGTGAGAGTCACAACTATACAAGCTGAAAGGAAATTGGTATTACTGGCTAAAGCACGATCCGATTCCTGCTTGGGCGTTTAGAGGACGAAGCGACGAGGAAAGAAAAAGGGTTTCCTATTGTATAATGATTTGCGAATAAAATCTAAAGAAATATGTATCTCATATCCTTAAGAAACTTTACACTTAGCTGGTGTCACAGGACTGGTATTTGAATAGTTGATATTTCTCTTTCAAATAATTCAATGGAAAATGAATGGATAGATATGAGAGAGAGAGAGAGAGAGAGAGAGAGAGAGAGAGAGAGAGATGCCCTAGTTGCGGTAAAGTAGATCCTGTCTTTCAAAGAACCATGTAATTCAAGATATAAGAAAAAAAAAAAACATTATCTGCAGGTAAAATTGTTTCTCGTACTAATTATAATTTATTTTCAGTTGTTTTAGGTTTATGAATATGATTAGGGCAAAATAACCTGAAAATTATTTCAAAATTAATTTGATGTCTACCCAAAATTTTTAGTAATTTAAAATACAAGATAATTGCGACAAAAGACTCGAGACAGGATACTGCTGCCGAGCAAATAACAGAGAAAATAAGATATTTATGATAAAATGACTGCGTACACTAGAAAACCTTCGTTGCTATAGTAGGAAAACTCGACTGGTACTATAAGTTCCGGGAGCATCTTATCAGAACAGTTTAGCTGTTATTAGAAATCAAAAGCACCATTATTATATAATAAAATGACGTAGAATACAAGACGACTGGAATATTGCCCACAACTGCAAAGCGAAGCGACTGCAGTTGAAATGTTTGGTTAATATCTTCAAGAAAATCATAAATAGTGAAAAATGTAATGGGAGTTATGGAGAATAAAGTAATCAGTTTAAAAAACTGGTAGAAATAAATGACATTGGAATTTTGGTGAATGAGATAGGTGTTAGAAATAATCTCTCGAGAGGAGGAATATGAAGTATATGTCTTAATTAAGAGCTTCAAATAATTAGTGATGTGAGTAGTAATAGTAGTATTTA
>NC_090732.1:101193047-101233047 GCF_036898095.1 Palaemon carinicauda
GTGGGTTAATGTGCAACTTTACAGAGGAGAACATTGCATTTTTGGAAAGAGCACCCCAAAATTACATTAGAACAAGTGTTTTCAGGTAGTTGCGAGGAGGGTCAATCAAACTCATTATTTAGGCATCTTTTGTCAGCATGCCCCACGGCCTATAATCGCTTCATCCATTTTTGTACTCCCATGTCTTTTAAAACCATTTATTATCACTAGCACCAACCACCCGTTGAAATACTACCGCTAGGGAGTTATTGGGTCCTTTGACTGGGCAGACAGTACTACATTGGATCCCTCTCTGCGGTTACGGCCCATTTTTCCTTTGTCCACACATGCACCAAATAGTCTGGCCTATTCTTTCCACATTTTCCTCCATCCTCATACGCCAAACAATTCTTTGCTCAACAGGTTAACTACTGCATTCTAATTGTTCAGTGGCTAATTTCCTCTTAGTACAGGTAGAAGAGACTCGTTAGCTATGATAAGCAACTCTTCTTGGAGAAGGACGCTCCAAAATCATACCATTGTTCTCTAGTCTTGGGTAGTGTCATAACCTCTATACTAGCCTTTCTCAACCGGGGGCTTGGGTAGTGCCATAGCCTATATACCAGCATTTCTCAACCGATCGAAGGCCCGTGGCCTCCTTGTGGGGCCCCGGGCCTTCGACCGGGGTGGGGGACATGAGTGGACTCCAAAAAACTGCTATTCAGAATGCAAAAGCTTAGAATGTATAATTAAGGTGATGTGCATCTGCAGACGCAGAGGATTGAGCTTCCCATCGGCATCAAAGATTGCATCACTGGACATCTTGTCATTCTCTCCGCTGAGTTAAATCTTATTTCGACGATGCTCCATGGGATGTTCCATAGCACAAATACCATTTAATACCAAAATTTAACCTACTGAAGACGAAGCAGAGGAGCCCGCAAAGTTGAAGATTTCAAAAACAATGAAGCTGGCCTTCAATAACAGAAAAGATCTCTCCAGCTACTGGTTGTCTGTTCAGGAAGCGTATCCACTACTCAGCAAGAAGGCATCCGTAATGCTCATTCAGTTCGTCACAATATACCTTTGCAAATCTGGATTTTCTGACCCGGCAACCATTAACCGTCTTGATGCTGAGAACGATATTCGCCTCGCTGTGTCCAAGGCGGAGCCGGACATACCGTCACACGAGCCCAACACCAAGTGTCTCATTGATTGTATTGTTCAGCAAAATATTTTACTTTGATTTATAATTCTAGAGTGACTGAGTAAACAACATAAAACAAAATCTACATTTTTTTTCTTTTGAAGGGCAGGGTGCCACAAGTGCTAGCGACTCAGTGGGGGCCGGGGTTGCATGTGCCCTCAAATGTACAGAAACATTGCTCTATACCATGGTCTTCCACTGTCTTGGGTAGAGTTCTCTTCCTTGAGGGTACACACAGGCACATTATTCTATCTTATTTCTACTCCACTTATTTTTTAAAGTTTTTATAGTTTATAAATGAAAGATCTATTATAATGATGTCACTGTTCTTAAAATATCTTATTTAAATTATTCATTATTCCCCTATATTTATTTCCTTAATTTCTCTCCTCGCTGCGATATTTTTCCCTGTTGGAGACCTTGGCTTCTAGCAGTCTTTTTTCCAACTATGGTTGTAACTTGGTTAATAATAATAATAATAATAATAATAATAATAATAATAATAATAATAATAATAATAATAATAATAATAATAATAATAATAATATATTTTGATGGTGTTTTGTATAGGTTTCTACGGATATACATATAAATTTAGGTCTTTTAAACTGACAGAAAGAAAAGTTTTTCACATTAAAAACTGGTCTTGAACCATTCATTGGACTTTTGAGTAAAGTATTTAAACACGATTCAGCAAAAGGGTTATTCATTGTCAACTAAATTTATGGTTTGTATTTCTGGTAGTACAAGTAATAAGTAACGTTTGAAAGATTACTGTAATTCAATTTTGTGGGTGGTTCCACTACCCTATGCCTATGAACACCAATACATGCTCAGTATATCCAAGTATTTTCATTCTACATGATAATTGATGTACGCATGAATCCACAGATACCAGCTTCCGTTCAGCGAATTAGAATAAAACACCGAAGAGGTGCTGGATTAGCAATTACTTACGCCCCCACATTCTCTCTCTCTCTCTCTCTCTCTCTCTCTCTCTCTCTCTCTCTCTCTCTCTCTCTCTCTCTCTCTCCACAAGTCTAGGGACGGTGTAAGTTGTGGTAGAGGGGACGTAAACAAAGACGCCTGGTCAATGTTGTTATGACGACATGAGGGGAACCAAGTCAAGAACTACAGGAAGCCGAGGGGAACATAAAGCCCGTCGTCAAAATTGACCTAAATACCAGTACAAGGAATGGCAGCCAGGTTTTATCACCAGGTGAGGTTTTTCAGGAATAAAAAAATATATAAAAAAAAAAAACACGAATTTATAAGCGGAAAAGACTCATATTCGTTTCGTTCACAAATTAAAGTGAAGTGGCGTGGTCACCTGCTCATTGTTAAATGTTACATGTAATTGATTTATATATTTTTCGTCTGATTAACCTATGTATACAGTATATATATATATATATATATATATATATATATATATATATATATATATATATATATACACACACACACACACACATATATATATATATATATATATATATATATATATATATATATATATATATATATATATATATATATATATATATATATATATATATGGTCCATGAATATCTCTTAATATAGAATTCGCTCTGTGTCCAGATCAGAGGCCGAATGAGAAATTAGCTACTGGTCGGCCAAGGATTCCCACGGGTAAGAGTCACTGTAACCTCAGTTTCGACTTGGTTCGATTTGGAACTCTTGCCCGACCAGAAAATATTATCATCAAGTTAAAAAAAAATATCTATTTCTCAAAATAGTCGGGGCAACAGAAGGACGGGAAATTTAAAAATTTATCTGTATTTATATTTTTATTTATTTAATTCTTTTTTTTAATTACAGATTCAGATATTTTCTCTTTGTCGTCGAAGGAATAATGTTTTTAGCAGTGTTTCCTATTGGCTTTACACGTGTAAGATAATTACAAATATTGATTCTTTTCTTTCATTTCGAAACCAAAGATAATCAACGACTCTCTGTAATAAAAAAAGAACATCGTTTTTGTGGCACGCATTTATAAATGTAATCTCTTTTACTTATTTACATCAGAAAGAAATAACGCATTTTATGATTTTTTACAATAAATTTGTTTATATTGGTTTTGAGATTGTATAAATAACTTTAATCAAATGCATACGTAATTATCTTCTGTTGAATAACAAAAATATTCTAATAGTTTATTCAATGCATTTTTCTTTTATTCAGGATATCAGTTTTCAAATAAAGGTTCAAGCCTCTAAATTTTTTCAATGGATGTTTTTTCGAAAAAACGAATTTTACCATTCCCCTATTTGAAAATCAGCTCGATTGCTTTTCGAGCAAACTCAAAGGGTATGCTGAGGTGAAGGCGATTTTTTTCTCAATGATTTAATTTGTTTTGTCATGTTCGATAAGACTTTTTCTGTTAGTATTTCAACGTACTTTCTCTCATGTCAGCCCAGATTCACGGGTGACGTTATATTGAAATCCCTTTCCATGACTTTTAGTATCTTCTTTCTTAATTTATTTCCCAAATGACTCGGTCACTTCAACCCGTTTATCCATTTGCGCACCCATGTTGACCTCCATGTCACATCACTGTATCCCTGTATTTTTCTGCCTTCCAACCTTTTTTAACAGCTTGTACACAACGGACAATTAGTGACAGCGGCATAAAAATCTTCTTTTCGTTCACATTCAATAGTTATACATGACATTTGAGTAAAATAAAAAATACCGTTATGTAATTCAACGTATATTTCCTTTTTTCTGCTCCCAAAATTTGACAAATGTTTCTGCCACTGTCCTTGCCTCGCTTTATTCTTCAACAAACTTTATTAACATGCTTTATCCAATCATCCGGGCTTTCTCATTCTAGATACCCTTCTCCTATTACAAACTTGAACAATTGAGTATTGAATCTTAGTTTTGTTCTTTGGTATCCTACTGTCTACTTACAGCGACCCATTTATTAAGTTTTTCTTTTCGTTTTCAATTTCCACGAAGTATTTGCTTATTTTCCCAGAGAGCTCATTACATTTGGTCTCAACTTTTGTCTCTCATTTTCTTTTCATCTTCACGTCGCTTTCCTTCCATGCAAAATTATATGAAAGAGAATGCTTCAATTCCTAATTAGACTTTTAATTTGATTGCTCACTTCTTTCATCCTATTCTAATTATTCATGTATTGATAAACACTGCCGTTTTTCCAAGTGACTTTCAGTGAACAATGAAAATTACTCATCGGCTGATGCCCCTTCTGTATCATCCAGTTAATCTCAATCTTAATCTGCATTCTCAGTATGTACTAGTCTCAAAATAACTTACAAAACACAATCGTTTATTTTAGATTCGTGTCCAGAATCAATAGTTTTCATATGTAACAGAATTTACCTTTTTTTTCAACTTTCTATTGTACTAAATATTAGTTAATTAGTTATATATAAAAATTCTCTTACCTACTCTTTATACATTACATCTACTACTCTTTTGTACCATTTTCTTGAAACTATTCGATTGATTTTTTTTTTTCTTTTTGAGAAAACAACGGTATAAAGGACAAAAACATCTTTCCTGCTTTCAGATTAGATTTCACTGACAAAAGAGATGTCTTTCCAAATGGAATTTCATAAAGTACACCAAAAAGCTGTAATTTTGTGGTTGAGGTATTGCAAACTTTATCAATTGCATTCTGATATCTTATTAATATATTTAGTTAATAGTAGGAAATTTTTAAAACTTATAGAGGAAACTTTCGATATTTTTTTCATACGGCCTACTGTAGGCAGTAGCCTACTAAAGGGTACATGCTGCGTCCCTTAGCCACCTACCTGCATTTACCTTTTACCCTACCGTACCTCCCATGTAACTCGTTTCTTCATTCCTATTTCCAACCTCTTTTCACTTCGTTAGAGTACATCTATAAGGTCTTCTCTTGGTTGCATATCTCTATGATTGGTCTCTCCGCACCATTGCTGGACCATGTTTTCGTAATTCAATAAAACTGAAATGGGTCGTTCTTGAAATGCTTGACAATGTATGTAGCACTAAAAGTTTTATTTTTATTTTTGAGGGATGTTTGCATGATAGATAATTTGATGTGTATGTCGGCAGGATTTATTTTTCAGTTAAGTGTATATCTTTTACATTACTATCCCAAAGATAATTTAATACTCATGGTAATTGAATTCAATATAACAGAATGATTTTGAACAACCGTAACTTCAGAATTTTTCAAATAATTTGCAAAATCCTTGATATCATTCAATATCTATAGCAAGAGGATTGTAAATTCAGGTTTACCTCAATTGAAGCGTTATCGTATTCAAAACCATAGATTCCATCTACATGATTGACATTCGACTAAATTCCTCTTGGATTCTTTTGCGTCGAGCAGCAAAGTGTATGCCCTCGATTGGTACATTGCCCATTCTACGCTTTGCCAATTGTTCAGTTATGTAACTTTGATATGTGCTGCTCCAAAATATCAGGCTAATGATGTTAGCACCTTCGTAAATGGGAATTGACTTACACATGGGCATTAAAAAAAAAATAAAAATAATTATCTAACGAACGTCAAGCAAAAATTTATAGGAATATTTTGTCAAAACCAAATGACGCTCAAACGTGAAGAAACGTTAAAAACAAAATTAACGGATATTATCAGTAATTGTCATGCAAATATCATCATATACTTTTATTGTCATCACAAAAGCTACATGCCATTTACAGGACTTAATTCCTTGTAATTTACCAATGTCCTTGTATGAATAATTTTAATCAAATGCAAGCGTAATTATCTTATGTTGAATAACGCACTTATTCTAATAGTTTAAGCAATTCAGTGTTCTATTATTTATGATATAAATTTTTTAAATAAGGTTTCAGGCTTGTAAAAATAAATTTCTCGCGCAACTCGGGTGTCGGACCTTTCAGCTTCAGGGACACAGGTTGCGAAACTGGAGTGGAACGGTTAAACTCAACCTCTGGGCAGGTTAAAATTGCGTAATCACAAGGTGCATTCATAAGGTTTTCGATTCTAAAGCCAACAATTTTATTCTAAAATGGTAATATGTGGAGATTGTGACTGTAATTCATTCCCAAGTTTCTTTAACATTTAACTATACAAGCGCCAGCTTCAACCCGTCTTAAATATTCCATATAGCAGAGTTCTTTGATTACATTTTTTATTGTTTTATTTATAAAATGGTTCTTTATAATTCAGAAGAAAAAAAATCCTAGTGTTCTTTGTTATTCAGGATTTTTTTTAACGAAAGAATCTACTTGTATCATGAGGATTTTGAGTGCTGTTAGTAGGATATCGCTTTCCGGTGTAAAATACTTTTTCTTTTTCTTTCTTTAGGTAAATGTAGTAAGTATTTTTGGCGGTGTTTGCCGCCATTATATAATTCATCAATCGTTCAACCAGTCAGATAGTGTTGGAAGATATCTGCTAAGTTTGGTTTCTCTCGATGTTTTTCCTTGTTTACCCTCATGTATGCGATGGATCCTAATCATCCGAGAGCGGCGGGTGTGAATTGAAGACCAGTTATGTACTTCAAGATTATTGTGGTATAATCTTATCTAATGTCCTATGTGACAGGAAACGCGCACTTTAGAATATTATAACATCAAATGACTCTTAGAACTTGAAAACTGGCTGTTAGAGGGTTTAACAAGCTATAAGGCCTAAGATTTAGTACATAACACACTGCATGACTTCCTATCCTGAGTAAGTAAAGGCTGTACGAATTTATGTGGTTTCTTTAATTTTCAATATTATTGTTCCTAATATTTATCATATGAAGCCTAAATGGAAATTCACCCACGATTGATTGATACATGTTTGAGCTATCTTTACATAATATATTCCCTTCTCTTAGTGTAAAAATTTGATACTTATTATTATTCAAGAATACCTTATTTGTCTACCAGTCTTCATGATACTTTTTTAGCTTGTGCATTCAGAGACTGGTGCAAGTTGAAACGAATGTCTTTTTTAAAATGGTAATTTACAGTATCATAGCCGGCTTATCACAATTATAAATGAAAAGGCACATTATATTACAATTTTGATAGTTGAGGCAGGGCTGGAAAAGGTGTGAATCTAAAGCCAGGCTGACACTTGCACGAATTTGTGGCACGCATTGTCACGACTCGACTCGAATCGTGATCTGGCGTGAACTCATCGTGAACTGGCGTGAAGTGTTCGTAAACCCGTCGTGACATCGTGGCATGTCGTGACGAGAATTTTGAAATGTTCAAAATTTTGGTCACGACAAAATTTCGTGACCGGGTCGTGAACTATGCGCGAACTGTTCGGGAACTCGTCGGGATGATGCGGGAAGTGCGCAAACTATGCGCAAACTATGCGTGAACTCGTCATGAACTCGTCCTGCCAATTCGTGTCAATGTGGACAGGTCAGCTGTGATTCTGACGTAATTTTTATTTTTTTTTTTTTATCTTCCAGTTCGTGCCACAAAATGTAAAGTCGTGCAAGTGTCAGGGTACCCTAACCTTATTGACACTCCGTGTTGGAATCCGTAACAATCTTTTATTCTCCTGCCGATAGATGTTGTCTGAGAATATGCCTTTGCCATATACTGTAGGTCATCGTGCTCTACCCATATCCACAGAGAACTTGTGAATGTTCAGTAATATATCTTGTAGAGTACTGTAGCGAAGAAATAGTACTTCATTAGGTTTATTACAATGCTAAATGCATACAGTACGTGTCTGGATTTGGAAGTTAGGAAATACTATTTTCATAGATATCTATATTTGAAGCTATTCTTTCCATTTGATGTCAAGGGCACAGTTTAAAGGTTTAAAGGCCACTCAGGAATGGCAGAGGCAAGGGACAGTGGCATTGCCCTCTGAAGCAGGACAATGCCCTAGAGACTGACCATATTACATATGATCAGCGCCCTAACCTCCTCTTCACCCATGTTAGGACCAAGGAGGGCCAGACAGTGGCTGCTGATGACTAGGCAGATAGACCTATAGGCTACCCCAACCCGCCCATCCTTAGCTCACAAGGATGGTGAGGTTGCAGCAACCAAAGGAACATAACGAGTTTGAGCGGGACTCGAACCCGTCTATCCATCACCAGTCAAGGACGCTACCACCAGACACCCCAAGTTGTTAAATAAAATATTTTGCTACAGTGCCTTAAGGCAGCAGTGGTTTCCACTTAGATACAGTATCACAATTCCTTTTAGATTTTAGATTTTGTCACATTGACACTTTCTTTTGGCATCTTGGATTGCCCCAAACAATGCCAACGGGGCCAAATAAAATTAATGGTTTTTAACCGTAAAAGAGGATCTATCTTTCTTCAAGGGTGGTAAATAATATATGCATTGATATGTGTAATATCATCAATACTGTTAACTTGATACATTTATCTATTTAAACCACCAATAGGAGAGTTTGAGGTCGGTATTCCCCCTGCTTTATAAAAGCATATCAGTCTGCTTAGCCCATTCCTAAACCCAAAAATGACAGATTTTTTTTTTCTCTAGAATATGTCATAAGATATAAAGCCAAAACAAAGCTGAACAATGAGGCTTCAGTTTTGCCGATTTGATTTATTTTGCTGTCATTTAGGGTGAATATTGAACAACCTCATTTATTTACCTTAATGTAAATGAAAGTCTCGATCTGCAGTTGCAAGGTTTTGTCGACAATATTGGCCACTTTGCAGAAATTTGGACGTTAAATGGTCAAAATATGCCAAAAAATTTCCTCAAGTTACAGTGTCGTAAGTTGGTGCCTCATCTAATAAAATCAGATACTGTGATACCCTATAACTGTACTAAAAGGTGTTGTTGCAGACACATAGTCCAATCATTTTTGTAAGATATAGACGCTCTTATTTTCTTAGGAACTTGAAAGAATCTTTCATTCATAGAGTGTTATGTTACATGATAAAATTCACGTGTTAATAATATTTACGCTGTTAATTCATTTTCCATTATTACCAAATTTGTGACATACTAAATTGTTTATCACTTCTATCCTCCCCACATAACCAAAGGCACGGGTATCTGGGTTGGAATAAGGTACTAACTTTTTCCACCAATACTTGGTGCCTTGCTGTCAGAGGTAAAGTTGCTAGAAAATATGACCTAATGACTTTGTCTTTAAGCAACTACCACCAGATAACGTAGCAGGAAGACTCCTCGACAATTTGACAGTCTAAGCCCCTAAGGAATGAAACTTATATGTGGCTTGGTTTTGTGACAAAGTGTCGCTACTACAGAATGAGTAGACTAATCATCTGCAATGCAATTAAACATGTTTTTTATATAGATCGGACAGTATAGGCATTAAAAACGATGATGAATATTCCTTGCTGACATGAGTTAATCGAAGCTGTCTACATAGGATACCTTTGCACCAAGTTGTAGAAAACATAATTACCATTGTTATGAAAAGAAGACCAAAATTTCAGAAAACAATGTGTACAAGAAAAAGGTTATGAATAGTCAACAGTATTCCATTTAGCAATCATAGACATGTTTAACTAATATAGTCATCTTTATTATACTCAAAGAAATCCCTATAAAGACTACTGTGTTTTCATAAAGCAATAGAGGTTAGTATTACTACTTTGTGAAAACAAAAGCTTTACCGAAGCAAAGCAATTCCTGCAATGGGAGCAGGATGTGAGATTTGCTAAATATTACCTTCGTCAACTTCGTTGCAGCGAAAATTGTTTTGATTGGCGTTGTCTGTCTTTATTTGTGATTCGCATAACTAAAAAACTATATGCCCGAATCAAGTCAAAGTTTGTGGGATGATTGTCGAGGATTCACGAAAAATTTGGAAATATTTTGTGGGTGATTGGGTTAAAAGTCAAGGCCAAGGTTACGAAAAGGTAAAAAACGAATCACAAAATTAAAAAACTTTTTGACGGAATCTCATGAAATTTAGTGGTATGATTGGCCATGATCGAAGGGCAATTTGATTCGATTTTGGGAGCTAGTGGGGAAGGTCACAAAAAGGTGAAAATGTCTTTGCTATATCGTGGTCAATTTTTATTCGATTTGCATGACATTGTTGCCAAAATGTGCATAATTCAATTGCCTATCTTTTGATATACGGCATGATATAATGATGCCATTACGCCTGTTTGTCTATTTATTTGTTTATATGTCTGTCTGAGTGTTATTGATTCTCATAACTCAAAAAATATTTGACCTAATCTCATAATATTGGCCGTGATCGAAGGACAATTTGACTAGGTTTTGGAAGCGATTGGGTCAAAGGTCAAGGTCGAGGTAATAATAAGGTAAAAAAAAACTATTTGCTATATCATGGTTAAATTTTATCTGATTTGCCTGAAACTAGTGCTAAAATGTGTATAGTTATATTGCCTATCGTGAAATATACAACTTGATACGGCCGAGGTTATGCGCTCTACCAACTGCCGTTCTAGTCCTTTTTAATAGAATTCCGGCTGACTTCATGCCCCTCTGATTATTCCACTTAATATTACTTGTTTTTTTTTTAATCTCAATTGATACAAACAGTTTTTTCATTTCATTACTCCACAAAGAGCAATATTATCAGCCTGTTGTATCAAATTTCCGAAATTAATAATCAAATCTAAAAAAAACTTGAAACTGACAGAAACTGTGATGCCCTGTTATCCTTTTTTAAAAAAGAAATTGCCGTTGTTAATTTACAAAAGTCAGTTACACGTATTGTTCCCGATCACTTGCAAAATCATAAATGGTGTCTTAAACAAAAGTATCCTGCACTTAGGCTGCAAAGCGTTTGCAGTATATCTAAGCTATACAATTGACCATAGACCTAGTACAGTTTATATAATCGTATTCAATAGAAATATAAAATCATTCAATATATATAATATTATTATGCCCAGACTAGTGTATGCGACCCGTCAGAAGTAACGGCTAAATATTTAAGTCGATAATTATGCACACACACGCACACAGATTCAACTTTTTTTTACCCCCTACCCTTTACTCTCGGGGTACCCACCCTCTCTCACCAGTGTATGAGTACTCCCTCTCCCCAGACCCGCGGGACGGGGAGAGACAGTGTAGATATACGTTGGGTAATGGTGCTAATTGATTGATTTAAAGTTTTCAGGCATCCTGTAATGGTGCTAAACATGATAGAAAAGATATATATATATATATATATATATATATATATATATATATATATATATATATATATATATATATATATATATATATCATTATCATCATCATTATCATTATTTGCTAAGCTACAACCCTAGCTGGAAAAGCAAAATGCTATAAGCCCAGGGGCCCCAACAGGGAAAATAGCCCAGTAAGGAAAGGAAAGAAGGAAAAATAAAATATTTTAAGAAGAGTAACATTAAAATAAATATTTCCTATATAAACTATGAAAACTTTAACAAAACAAGAGGAAGAGAAATTAAATAGAATAGTGTGCCTGATTGTACCCTCAAGCAAGAGAACTCTAACCCAAGACAGTGGAAGACCATGGTACAGAGGCTATGGCACTACCCAAGATTAGAGAACAATGGTTTGATTTTGGAGTGTCCTTCTCCTAGAAGAGCTGCTTACCATAGCTAAAGAGTCTCTTCTACCCTTACTAAGAGGAAAGTAGCCACAGAACAAATACAGTGCAGTAGTTAACCCCTTGAGCGAAGAAGAATTGTTTAGTAACCTCAGTGTTGTCAGGTGTGTGAGGACAGAGGAGAATCTGTTAAGAATAGGCCAGACTATTCGGCGTATGTGTAGGCAAAGAGAAAGAACCGTAACCAAAGAGAAGGATCCAACGTAGTACTGTCTGGCCAGTCAAAGGACCCCATAACTCTCTGGCGGTAGTATTTCAACGGGCGGCTGGTGCCTTGGCCAACCTACTACCTCATATATATATATATATATATATATATATATATATATATATATATATATATATATATATATATATATATATATACATACATACATACATATATATATATATATATATATATATATATATATATATATATATATATATATATATAAACAAGACTTGCTTTTTATTATATGAAGGTGATGAGAGTATCTGCTAATTACCTCCTTTTCGTAAACACTCTTCCCGTACTCCACCTGCCATTTCCCTCAACCATCCCTTTTGCATATAAACTAGGAAACCCGGGTTGAATTGATTATTAATGTCCTTGTTTTGTTTTTCTGATCAATAGAGCCCTACATCGCTCTCGAATTTTGAAGATGAGAGTTTCGAGCGATTTTTTACATTAGTTTTAAATCAGAAATTTAAAAAGTATTAGACATTAAAGTAAGTTGATACACTTCATTGAAAGGACCCATTTCTGGATTTAGTGGTAACATTCAATGGTAAAATTGGAGATTCAACGCTTTATTTTCCGTTAACAGGTAAAACATTCTCTTAGGTAACCAGTTGGATATAATTCAGATCTTAAAATGAAATAGCATTAATTCGGATACTGATTTCACCATAATTTTTTGTGTATCTTTCTAATTATGGAACCTTCAAATGTCAAGATATTGTAACAGTCCACATGAATTTACATGGTTTGTATTTTTTTCCCAATTTCATGCCTTTTTTTTTTTTTTAGGAATTCGTGAACATATACAGTATATTAACGTAAGCGTCTGAGTCTGTTTGTTTATATTATAGTTAACATTGTGTAGGTGTTCTTCATGCTCTTTAAATGTCTTGCAGGTGCTCAGATACTATTCTTTAGAGTTAGAAAAGTTACCTTGTTAATCATTAACTAAAAGGGCCTGTGTTCTGGGCTGTGTGGCTTTTTAGTGAAAAAAAGTAAAAAAAAAACATATTAGCCACCTAGGTGCTCTTGAATATATATTGAATCGAGTTCTATTACAAGTCAAATTATATATTTTTATAAAATTACTCACCAGTAAAGCAAAAAAAAAAAAAAATGTTTTGTATTACACATGGTGTCATATAGTTAAACACACCTCGCCTTAATGTGACATCGCTTAGTTAACAGACAGCTTATCCATAGAATAAATAGGCATTAAATACAATCATCAAGATAATTGTTAAAAAAAAAAAAAAAAAAAATTATGTAAGGATACTCTAATGCTTTCTTCAGTTGTAGAATCTGATATCATACCATGTATTGAGTGAGGGAGATGGAACGGTCGGTTGCAGATCCTTCAATAATTTCATTTTTTTTTCTTTAATCTGTCAAAGTCCTTAAGGTTTCCTGTATTAACTAATTGCCTTCAATCGCAAATAAATAATAATGTTTATTAGTTTTTTTAATCGTTAGGTAATAAAACAGAAAATTATTTAACCTTCGACAGCTTATTCGTGAAAGCTGTGTGAAACTTCGTGACATTTCTTTTGTTAAGGAATCGATGTTTTTTATTTAATAAATTTGATTTTATGCGTATTAGCTAGATTTATACTCAGATTTTTTTCCCATCACAAATTTGTGGTTTTACTAAATTCGTTGTAAGGTCAAAATGGACAGACGGTCGTAAAACAATGCAGTAGTATACAATTTAGCTGATTTTTTTTCTTCACTACTATCTCAAATTGACAGCTTATGTATCTTACTATGTATGACCGTTAATTTTTTTTTAGATTCTGATTATCTTTTTCTTCGTTGTGTATTTGAATCACGTAAAGCCTTGTCATGTCTCCACAATTTTTTATCTGTGCGACTTCCTTCATGAATTCAAGCTTATTCCATCAAAGGCACCGAAACAACTTGTAATTTTCTTGATCAAGTCTTCCTTTCATCTAATTATCGAGCCAGGATCCAAATAAGATGTAATGTTATAACCTTTTTTTTACATTTGTTTGCAATTTGATTCTTTTGAATATTTAAATCAATATTGCAATTGCTGATTAAATGCCTCTAGTATCAACCTAACGCAATGCCACTCGCTGTATTTATTGGTAGTATAGTGAATTCTTGTTTCATAATATCATCATCATTGGCTTTACCTCCGATAGTCATGATGCTAAACATGTCAGTTGTGTATTCCTCTAATTTTGATCTGTTCTGCCTCTGTCAGAACTTTGACGTATGAATGGAAATGTGCAATTTTGTTAAATATCAAGTACTCCAGTTTTCGTGACATTCAGAGGCATAGATTCGAAGAGCATATTCCCAAAAGAATTCCCTTATGGGTATTTGATTTTCGATTCAAAGTGAATTCAATATTAAAACCTGCCTGTGGCTCAATATCTGTATGATGAAAGCGATATGAGTGTTAAATTACCTGATTGGTTAGAATTACTCTTAAGGAGCATCTAAAGTAAGTTTCTACAGGAAAGGAAAGACTGTTGTCATTGTGTGTCTAAACCAACCCAATTGCCCCCCACGCCTCCTCTTCGGGATGGGACCGCTGTTATATTTCTTTGCTCCAGAAACACTTTGGAATTAGTTTAGATATATTCACGTTAAATACAGATGCAGTTTAAAAGCTAGATAAGAAGTTGGCTAGCCCTCAATTTTTGAGAAACCAGAATGATTTTGCTCTCTCTCTCTCTCTCTCTCTCTCTCTCTCTCTCTCTCTCTCTCTCTCTCTCTCTCTCTCTCTCTCTCTCTCTCTCTCTCCCCATGCTTCGTTTATAATCTCTAGGGACCCAATCCGTTAATCTTAATATCCATTTGTTGTCTATCATTCTCGTGTCCATTTCTTTTTTAAATGTTGTTAAAATATCCGCTACATTAGTTTTCTCTCGTATCCAGTTGCTCTTTTTCTGTCGCTTTTTTTTACGTTATTCCCATCATTATTCTTTCCGTTGCTCTTTGAGTTGTAACTAACTATTGCTCGAAGTCTTCAGTAAGGCTCCAAGATTTTTATGTGTAAGTTAATACTGGTAGCGCCATTTTATTAAATACTTTTCCTTTTAGAGAAATTGACATTTTACTTTTTATAATCTCATTTTGTATACCAAATGCTCTTCATCCCATGCTTATCCTTCTTTTCATTTCGTCATCGAGTCATCGGGAAACACTTATTGTCTGTCCCAAATACGTATATTCATTAACAATATCTAGAGGCTCATCCATAGCTCATATATGTTGTCTATGCATTTTCATTGTACATTATCTTAGTTTTCAGTCCTACGTTTCTGTTTTCGCTATTTAAACCTTCTATCGTATTTTGTTATTCCTCCCATTTTTCACAAAACAGTACTACATCTGCAAATCTTGATTTGTTAAGGTATTCCCCATTAATATTTATTACCTATATTTTCCCATTTCAAATCCTAAAACACATCTTCTAGGTATACTATGAATAATCTAGGAGAGATGGGGTCTCCCTGTCTAACCAATTTTCTCATTATCTATATGTAGTTTTAGGATTGCAACATAAGATTCGGTTATTCCTTGTAATTGAAGGTCTTTCATTACTTCTGATGTTTTGACATACTCAAAAGGTTTCTCATAGTCTATAACTGCCATGCATAGTGGTTTGTCATACTCTTTTGACTTTTCCAGTAGCTGGTTTATTGCCTCCCTCCTCTCATGGTTGATTAAAGTATAGCTGTCTATCTATTCCACCTAATATGATCTTTGTAAATATTCTACATATTACGGAGAAAACACTTATCGGGCCGTAATTTTTCAGGACTTTTGTGTCCCCCTCTTTGTAAATTAGTACAATGATAAAGTTTTCCAAGCTGTAAGTATAGAGCATTCTTTCAGACATTTGGCATAGAGTTCAGCGAGTTCTACTACTATGAAGTCTCCTCCATCTAAAATTAGATAAATTTTTAGACCATCTTCTCCTGCTGCTTTATCTCTTTTCATGCATTTTATGCTTTTTTTTTTTTACTTCTTTTACAGGTACGTTTTTTACCGGCTCAGATGTTTCTTTATTTCTATTGGTGATGTTATTTTTTAAATGACTATTGTATGGCATTGTATAGAAATCCTATGCATTTTTTTATAACTCCATCTGTATTGAATATATTTTCATTTCATCCTTTGAAACAAATATTTGTTGGCACTCTGTTCCAAGTCTGCTTAACATCACTTTGATGCTTCTTTCTATCTATAGTGTTTCCTCAATGCTGGTCTGATTGTGTTTACGCATATCCTGGGTTTTTAGTATGTTAATAATTTTGGATAGTTCTACAAATTTTATTTCATCTCTTAGATTTTACCGCCATTTCCAATCTTTTCTTTATTAGGTTTTTGCTATTTTCTGATAGTTTTCCTTGATCTTGTTTTGGAACTTTTCTACCTCTCGCTTGTGCGGATTTTAATGCAAATTTTATTGAATTACTGTTTATTTCTTTTTTACTTGCTTCCATATCATCATGTAACTGGGAGTACTTAAACTGTATATATTTTCCTTCTTAAAATTATTTTTTTAAATGTCATCTCGCTGTTTGATGATCGCTTGATTTTTTCTCTGAAAATAAAATCTATTTAATTTCTCGTTTCTCCATTTAGGCTTATCCATGTCCATTTTCTATGTTCCTTTTTATAAAAAAAAGTGTTCATGATTTTAAGATTCTTTCTTTGAGAAAATTGTACAATCATGTCTTCTCTGTCATTCCTTTTGCCTACTACAAATGTACTTACTGTTGATTCTTCTCTCTTCTGTTGGCCTACATTAGCTCTGAAATCACCCAAAACAAACGTATATTATGGCTAAAGTATATATATATATATATATATATATATATATATATATATATATATATATATATATATATATATATATATATATATACATATATATATTTATATATATATATATATATATATATATATATATATATATATATATATATATATGTATGTATATATATATATATATATATATATATATATATATATATAGTATGCTGCGTGCTTTTACTTCCTATTTAGTTTGATAATTAATCCTACAATTTTATCACTGGTACTACAAAATTCATTTATGATACATGCAAGATTTTTATTAATTACAAAACCGATTTTATTTTCTTTGTTCTTTTCATGTCCTATGAAGAAAAATATATGGCCCCCTTTTAATTCTATATAAGCATCCGCAGTTCTTCTAATTTCACTCAATCCTATTATATCTCAATTCATTCATTTCCGCTCTTCTAGTAACACAGCAAGATTTTTTTCCTTAGACAGGGTTCTGACGTTACATGCTGCAAGGTTCAGTTTCCAAAGGGGCTTATTCATATATATATATATATATATATATATATATATATATATATATATATATATATATATATATATATATATATACATATATATATATATATATATATATATATATATATATATATATATATATATATATATATATATATATATATATATATATATATATATATAGTTATTAACAAAGTAAGTTATGAAGATGAAAAATAATGCAGCGAAGAAGTATTTAAGGAGGTTATTCCTATAAATAAACTTTTGTAAATTAATGTCTCAGATGCATTTGGTACAAACTTGAATAACGTATATAGTTAAATATTTCATGAGTTGAATAAATCCTTAACGAATAAGGATTTGTTACCCCAAAACGGAAATTAAGAACTTTATTTCCTTGGTTTTGTAAATACCAAGTATAGGAAGTGTAGAAAAAAAGAAAACTTCCAATACGGAAATCACCGCCATGAAGCCTTGGTTGGGATGAAGTAAGCAGTGGCTGTAGTAGTGGCATTTGCTTCAATACTCGTCTCTGGCTATTTACTGACCACATATAACGCCACCTGCTTCGCATTTCTATTTTCTTTTGCAGTTAGAAAGTGCTCGGGATAAATAGGATGAGTAAATCATAAGTTTCGTGTGTTGGCACCGTAAATTTTGACCATGAAGCTTTCGATAATGCTAACTTATGATTATTGGTTATTTACCAGTACACAATATTGGCTACTGCTGTAATGTACATATTATGCCCCGAAGACGCGAGCATTCAGACTACTTCTTTACTTGATTGTTTGTATAGATAGGTCATAAGTGTTCGCATCTTAGTAACTGGAAAGTTTACTCAAAGGAAATTTTAAACATTTCACTTTCGTCAGTGAGCTTGCTATCTTATTCGATCTTGGTTGAGATTCAACAAATGCAAAGTTTTATTTTCTACAAGTATAATTTGAGAGATAAATTAGCCATGGCTGAAACACATAAATTTATGTGTGTGTATATATATATATATATATATATATATATATATATATATATATATATATATATATATATATATATATATATATATATGTATATATATATATATATATATATATATATATATATATATATATATACGTATATACATATCTATTTATATATATATATATATATATATATATATATATATATATATATATATATATATATATATATATATATACATATATATATATATATATATATATATATATATATATATATATATATATATATATATATATATATATATATATATATATATATATATATATATATATATATATATATATATATATATACTGTATATATCAAGTTGCACACAGATATCTTAAACAAGCTGTAAAGGGTTGAACAATTTTCTATTTTGCTTGCTGAGGATAATAGTTAGAGGGTAAAATAAGCATGACTGCTATATATATATATATATATATATATATATATATATATATATATATATATATATATATATATATATATATATATATATATATATATATATATATATATATATATATATATATATATATATATACACAGTATATGAATTTGTAAGTTTGTATAACAAAATTTCTACCTCACACTGGGAGCGGACCTTAGTCCCTTCAAATGAAAGGCAAGGTCACTACCAATCATACCACAAGTGGTTCTAAAAGAAGTCGGAACCTAAATGGTAACTGAATTTCAGGATTTACCTGGTGAGACACCAGTCTCATACCAGAGTTTTCCCCGACTTCCTGACCTGCTGTTACCAGGTAAATCCTGATATGTAATTAGCATTTAGGTGGCATGATTGTTAGCAACCTTGCCTTGCATTTGAAAGGTCCATAGTTCGATCCTGATATGAAATATAAATTTATTTCTATTTGAGCTTGATATTGTGTTGAATATTATCAATATTGACTCATAAGGCGTAATTCGAATTAAAAGTACTTAACTGTGTCACCTGGTGGGTCGGGAAGTCATGGAAAACTCGCTAGTATATGAGAGTGACCTCTCTTCAGAGGAATCCTGAAATGCGGTAACACTTAGGTTCATAATTATTTTGAGCCGTTGTTGGATGATTGGTATCGACCTTGCCTTTCATTTGAAGGGGCTAGGTTTTAGAACCCAGTATGATGTAGAAATGTATTACTATTTGAGCACGATATTGTGTTGAATCTCATCTATCTATCTATCTATCTATCATATATATATATGTATATATATACGATATATATATATATATATATATATATATATATATATATATATATATATATATATATATATATATATATATATATATATATATATATATATATATATATATATATATATATATATATATATATATATATATATATATATATATTATATATATATATATATATATATATATATATATATATATATATATATATATATATATATATATATATATATATATATATATATATATATATATATATATATATATATATATATATATATATATATATATATGTATATATATATATATATATATATATATAAAGTAAGTATTAGGTTGGCCAGAACACTCGCTACCCGTCGAGATATTACCACTGTAGAGTTATCGAGTCATTTGACTAAACAGGTAGTACTACATTGGAGTCTTCTTTCTGGGTACATCTCATATATACTTACCCATACCGAATATTCTGGCTTATTCTTTCCACGATCTTTTCAGTCCTCATACACCTGACAATAGCGAGATTACCAAACAATTCTTCTTTGCTCAAGGGGCTAACTACTGCACTGTAATTGCTCAATGGCAACTTTCCTCATGGTAAGGGTAGAAGAGACTCGTTACCTATGGTAAAGAGCTCTTCTGTGAGATGGACACTCCAAAATCAAACCATTGTTCTTTAGTCTTGGGTGGTGCCATAGCCTCTCTACCATAGTTGGTCTTCCACTGTCCTGGGGTAGAGTTTCTCTTGCTTGAGGGTACACTCGGAAACACTATTCTATCTTATTTCTCATCCTTTTTTTTATATAGTTGATATATGAAGTGTCTATTTTAATGTTACTGTTCTTAAAATATTTCATTGTAATTGTTTATCACTTTAACTGTAGGCTATTTATTTCCTTATTTCCTTTCTTCACTGGGCTATTTGTCCCCGTTGGAGCCCTTGGGCTTATGATATTTTACTTTTTCGATTACGATGGCAGCTAATGATAATAATAATAATAATAATAATAATAATAATAATAATAATATACTCTGTATATATGCATGCGTATCATTCTGATTTTTCTCTCTAAAGAATAGTTTAGTAGTAAAGTTGCACTGTTGCAATCTTACCCATTCTCATATGATGTAATGAGTTTATTCTTATGAAAGCGAACTGTGGATTTTTCTTTTTGAGCGTTCTTTCCATAGAAATTTATGATGTGAATGCTTGTTTATTATTGATATGAGTATTCAAATAGATTCAACTCTTTTGTCAGAAGGATATGGGAAAATTAGCTCAACTTTCATCACATTACTTACTTGTAAGTTATTTTAACATACCACTTTTCACATTCATTTTATGGGTATATAGTCAGTAATATTGTTGTGTTATATATTTATTTTAATAAAATTTTCAAAGTATATAGGTAACTGAAAAAAGAAGAAAAGTTGTAGTCCATAACCTACATACCTGATAAAATGTATATCCATAAATGTAGTAGTGGTGCATTATAGTTAAATACAGAAGGATCAAAAAATCAACCACGAAATCAAATTAGAATTGTGATGAAATTCATAACATGCACATCTGTTCCAGATACTTTTGTGTGGCTCTTTTAGAAATCATCTCTTTATCTTAAGAGTCATATTTTGAAAAATATTCATCGACTAAAATATATAATATAAGGGCGTGCGTCAGTTTCATTATTAAAACCCTGAATCTTGCGATGAATTTATTCCAGGAGGTATTAAGAGAAAAATATTTAACATATTTTGCAACTGAGGGAAATACGGAAAAAATATAGTTTTAAAAAAGTAGATTTGCAAGGGATGAAAGCAACTATGGAAATCATCATTTAGAGGATGAACCAGAGGTTGAAGATATCATAAATCACCCAATGCTGGAGTTAGAGAAAAAGGTTGAGAGACAAGAAATGTACGATGTTGGCGGAGTTTCACTAAGAAAAAACCATAAATACTTAAGACGGTATAAGAATATACTTGAAGTTTCTGCTTCATTGATTTTCATTGTCATATCAACACCTTCCAAATGAATCAGGAAATTACAAAGTTTGCCTTTAATCATGACATTAGGCTGAGGGGTTCTTGTAGGTGTTAGTAATTATGCATAAAAACTTCCAATAGCAGTCACCTAGATGTAGTAGTATACTGGTGTTAAAATAATCTTTGGTTTTCTTGTTTTGACTCGTGTATTTGAAATTTAGAACCTCACTGTAACCTATTACCACTCAGTATCAATATGTATTGTATTTTTTGCTAAAACTAAGAATGCTCCCCAATGGCTTCTTGGACTCATTTGTTGTAACGCAGATGAGAGCTGCCCTGACCAATAGTTGCTCTACAATTACAGCTCGGAAGACTAGCGTTGTAGCAAATAAATTGTTAGCTGATAAATTAGTCAGATTTATCGAAAATATTTGTTTTATGTCGTCTATTGTGTATTACGTTTACAGCAAACGTGTCATAGGAAACATACCTCCTGAATCATTTTTTATTTGTATATATAAAAAGTCAGCAAAACATAACTAGAAGGATTATTGGCTAAATATTATCACATATATCAAGCCTGGAAAAATAAAACATATCAAAGTTTGAAGTAAATTCAGAAGAATTAAGTCATACACGAAATTTATGAATATTAGGGTATAGTATTAACTATTTTAACGGTTTTAATCTTTGGAAATCACACTAGATAAATTTTAATGAAGTTATATCCATTTTGTGCATTATTTGCTGCTCTGATGATGAAAAAATTTGCTTTTGTTATATATATATATATATATATATATATATATATATATATATATATATATATATATATATATATATATATATATATATATATATATATATATTAGCACGCAGGTTTGATAGCCGAGAAAAGCATGGTGTTTGGGCAGTTTGCTACTTCTACGCTAACGCCCATATAATATGTATCCTAATGGCATAAAGTATTTCGTGAAAAAGGCAGCCCTTAATCCATTTGTTCCCTTTTTGGAGGAACAAATGGAGTCTTCCTGTCATTAAGGAGAATGGCAACCTTGATAAACAAGGAAAATGTATTGCTTAATGGGAAGTTCAAAAACATTTTGTCCAAGTAAATTAATTTTTCCTTGGATAAACCATTCCTATTCGTCAATATTGTTTTAGAAATAATTCAATTTGCTTTGTGAGTTGGAATTTGGGGAAGTTGGCTATCCAGACTTTCATTATACAGTTGGGTTACATGTCAAGTATGCAGGACCCAAACTTCAACTCTTAAGTATTGTACCCAGATGTACAAGCAATCATCTGCTGGTTAAAGAAAATGGGTCTTGGTGGCAACCTCTTCTCTAAAAAAAATATTAGGTGATAGGTTGACCAGGCCACCAGCCACCCGATGAGATACTACTGCTTGAAAGTTAGTGGACTCTTAGACTGGCCAGACAGAAGTTCACTGGATCCCTCTCTCTGGTTACGGCTTATTTTTCATTGGCCTTCACGTATACCGAATAGTTTGGCCTATTCTTTCCACATTCTCTTTTGTCATCATACACCTGGCAACACTGAGATAACCAAACTTTTCCTCTGAGCTCAAAGGGTTAACCGTTGAACTGTAATTGTTCAGTGGCTACTTTCCTCTTGGTAAAGGTAGAAGAGACTCTCTAGCTAAGGTAAGTAGCTCTTCTAGGAGAAGGACACTACGAAATCATGGTTCCTTAGTCTTGGGTAGTGCCATAGTCCCTATACCATACCCTGCCACTGTCTTCGGTTAGGGTTCTGTGATAATGTAACTGTTAGGTTCTAGCAGAGAGGTGAGGTGAATGCAACCGAGTTATTGAACAAGACAACGAACTTATGTACAGATAGTTTGAGAGTAAGAATGACACAAAATTCAAACAGTACAAAACATGAGATAGCGAGTTTGAACAGGTGTATATTATCAGTGCTTGTGAGAGGGAGAGATAACAATAATGTAAGGTGGATGTACAGGAGTTAGTCATTGCAGTTTGCATGGGGATGGCTTCAGGACAATCAGTGGAATGGTCAATGACAGTGTCCTTGTGAAGTGGTTAGGGGATCTATTACGTCAACGTGAATGTAGGCAAAATAACGCTGACATTGAGGAAAGGCGCCCCCTCCTGAATCCATGTATCAGTGTACTTTTGAAGTTTGGCATGAAGCACAGGCATGGAGCTAATCCCTAGTATCCGTAGTAATGTCATTCCAGACATGCTTGGTTCTCTTCATCTTTTTGTTTGGCTTTGACCAAGGCGTTGTAATCTAAGCCCCAGTGTATGACAGCCAATGTGTTTTTCAACTTTGTATTGGCAACAGGATTTATTTTTCCATGCATGTGTATTCAGTCACACTGGAGAGGTGTCGGTGTTTACCAGGCATCGGACTGATGAAGAGCGTACCCTCTAAAAAGTGGCAAAAGTGACAGACTGCCAAATGCACCACCAGCAATTGGCAGTCGAAGGTAGAGTAGCCAGAATTTGCCTTGGAAAGTTTCATATTGAAGCAGGCCAATGGGCATAGTGAGCCACGTACCACCTGCTCGAGTACTGCACCAATAGCAACATCACTAGCATCGGTGGAGATAAGGAGCGGGTTATATGGCATGAGAAAATGGAGAACGACACCAGTTGATAGGTCTTTTGGCTATCTCTTGAGGGAGGCATAGAGGTGGCAAGAGTGGCGCCGAAGTCTGGCAGGAACCAGTTATAATAGTTGATCATCCCCAAGAATTCTTGCAATGCTTTGATGTTCAAGCGTGTGGAGAAGGTCTGAACAGCTGCTACCTTCTTAGGAGTGATGTGGTGCTCCAAGCGTGATACTTTATTGGTGCCAAAGGTACACTTGTCGTTCTGGACAAAATGGCCGTTCTGTTGTAGGCGGTCGAGAATAATGCATAGGTTGCAGAGTTGTTCCTCTTTGGAGGAAGAGAACACAAGTATGTCGTCCACATAACATACAGAAGGGGAGGTTCCCTAAGATGCCATCCATGAGGTGTTGAAAAGTGGCCCCAGCATTACGAAGGCCAAAACAAGGGTAATTGATGGTGTAGGTACCAAAGGATTTGCTGATGGCAGTCTTGAGGATGTCTTCTGGGTTCATGGGCACCTGATAATACCTGTTCAAAAGGTCGAGCATGGAGAAAACCTTCACACTGTGCAAGTAGGAGATAACGTTGGTGATGCTTAGGAGGGAGTAGTAATCCAGTTAAGTTATGTCTGCATGTTCAGACACCTGTCATCCCCCCCCCCCCCCCACACACACAAGGAGCCATCTTTCTTCAGGACGATGTGTAAAGGCAATGACCATGGGGTTGAGGTCTTGTGGTAAAGGCCAATTTTTTCCCTTACGGCAAACATTTCTTTAGCGCCTGCCAAATCATCTTGGAGCAAACGCCTGAATCTGGCGAACACTGAAGAACTTGTAATCTTGATATAGTGATAAATACCATGCTTGGTGGGAACCATGGGCGAAGTTCAGAACGGAAGACCTCCAGGAATGACATGAGGTGATGGACGTAGGCCTCTGTGGGTGCACTGGTGTGGAGTGCGAGGTCGGATGTGGGGGGTTGAAGTGGTGTCGAAGAGTACGAGTCTGCGTTGACTAATCACCGATGGCCCACATAAACGAGGTAATGGAAATGTGCAAAGGAAATCTACACCGAGTTGTAGCAATGTTACGTCGACAATGTAGAATTTCCAATGGTATTTGGTGCCCTCAAACAATAGTGTAAGTGTCTCATACCTGTGGGTGGGGATCTCAGATACGTTGGCACCTACCAGGCGGACGTCAGTAATTTTAGACAGACTATGTCTTGTTCCTTAAGAGTCACTTTGGTAGAAGGGAACAGAAGCACCAGTGTCTACCTAAAACCACACTCATACCTGCATCATGCTAAAAGAAATGCATAGAGGCCACCGCCTCAATCGTTATTTTAGCCTCTGACAATCGTCCGCACATTTCTTTGCAGAAGCACTGAATGTGCAGTGGTAGTATTAGAACTGCGGCTAATGGGCGTCAGTAAGGGCCTGAGAAGTTGTTGGTTGGGGCATGAGCAAGGGGTGACATATGTGGGTGTGGGTGGTGGTCGGCTTTGTTGCCGCTCCGGCATAACACGAGGCAGGCGTCTGTATATTAACGCATTCACGTCGGCCTCAGTCGGTGTTGAGTAGGTGTCCTCTTTTTCAGAAGTGGAGACGTTGATGGGGGTCTTGAAGGTGGTGAAGTTGCTTTCCATAAGGGCGTCAACTTTGGTCATTTGGTCCTTCATGGGCATGGTATCAACATCCGGGATAGCGACGCATACAGGTTTGGGTACGCGTCATACCCAAAGGGCACGAGGCAGGTTCATTTCCCTAGGAGAGCCAGCTGGGGCAGATTGCAAGCGAGCAATACTGGTCATTTCCCTGACAGCGAGCAAAGCCTTTTGGTCCTCCAATGGCTGTTGAGAGAACTGAAAAAGCTTGGCTGCATGGGCGGCTGGCGATGGTGAGTACTGCTCCAGGTGTTGGTGAGTACTGCTGCAGGTGTTATTTTTTTGAGGGTGTCATACTCGGAGATTTCTCGGAACATATCCTCGGTGATTGCCGCAATCACACAGCCTGCTTTTCTGCTTTAGCGAGTCATGCCCTTGATGCGAAACTGAACTTTGGCTCGCTGGTACCGGGCGAATACCTCTCGGCTGGCAAACGGCAGCAGTTTCATTTAGACACCTAGGTTCGATGGGTGGCATTGTAACAATGGTAGGGCGAATGGGTGAGCGAAAAGGGCAGTGTGGAATAGTCACTCCAGTGGTCACCAATGTGACAACATAACTGTTAAGCTCTAACAGAAAGGTGAGGTGAATGGAACTGGGAGTATTCAACAAGACGACGAGCTTATATACAGATAGTTTGAGAGTAAGAACGTGACAAAATTCAAACAGTACAGAGCACGAGATAGCATAATTGAACAGTGCGAGGGAGAGCGATAAATAACAAAAATAAAAGCAATACGTTACAGTGTATGAGCTTGTATGAAACACGTGTGGCACAGTTCTCTTGCTTGAGGGCACACTCGGGCGTGTAACATTCTATAGTATTTTTCTTACTCTTGTTTGTTTAAGATTTTATATTTGATATATAAAAGTTCCAACTTACTGTTGTTACTGTTCTTAAAATATCTTATTTTAATTGTTTACTACTTCCCTTGTAGTTTATTATTTCCTTGTTTACTTTACTCGCTGGGCTATTTTTCCCTGTTGGAGCCCTTGAGGCTTATAGCATCTCGCTTTTCCGAATAGGGTTGTAGCTTAGCTTGTGATAATATAATAATTTTAAGAAGAATATAAGAATTCTGCAACCCTCAAACAGTACGCCTTCCTACGGGGAAAGAATGTGTATTCTTGAAATTATTATGCATATAAACACTGAATATATGTACTGAATAACTGTTGACTGCATGCTACCCTAAATTCTCTTGTATGTATGTGATTGGAGTCATTTTGTATGTTTTATGTTTCTTTAACAAAGAATACAAAAACAAAGTAATAAAATCCATGCAAACCATTAACTTAGAATAATTTCTAGCATAACATGACACCAGAGATTCCAGAGCTTATAGATATTTAGAACTCGTCGACTCTCCCGAGTACAGAAAATTGAATTAATTCTTTATTGGTTTAGGTGGGAAAAAATATAACTAGTACCCACATGGAATATATAATTAGATTGAATAATTTCTTTAAAGTATTCCCACAGCGATTTAAATGTCATATCATTAATAAATGCAGCATTTGTGGTTGCAATAGAGCTAAATCCATTATGCAGTGAGAAATCCCGTGGTATTCCACATTGAAATCAATAAGAGAAAAGTTCGTGATATTTAATGTGTCAGGAGTCACGTCGAGTGGTGATTGCAGTTATGCAGTGTGAAGGAAGAACCCAAATGAAGGTCTGAGAATGTTCATAAAGGAGAATGGAGTTATTTCTATAATATTTTTTCAAACATTCATTAGCAAGAGGCACATGGATGGTAATGTAGAAGAAGAGTTGAAGAAGGGTTTGCATTTCAAACACGAATAGAAAGAGAGATGAAAATAATTTGGGACATGAGGGGAAGGTTATTAAGCAAGCATTAAAAAAAAATATTAACAAATTCACGTCATTTCTGAAATGTCCTTACGAATTATTAAAATATTGGTAAAATATTTGCGTAATTGATTGCTGGGAAATGGCAATGAAAAACAAATATAGTGAGTATAGGAATATTAAATATATCGACATAGAATACGATGTTTCCTAATAGATTACTTCTCGGTCAGAGATTATAAGAATGAAATTTTATGAATGACACAGATGAAAAGAATTAACTTACAGAAAAGGAAAAAATATAAGCATGTTGAAATGAGTGAATACATAACGATTAGGTTATATAGCTGGAATTTATTAGAGGGGGTGGACAAAAATAAACAAATCGAAATAACTGAAAAAAGTAGTACACCATTTGAAATGGAGGGGAAGCTAGGAATTGAAATGGCAACACGATACAATGTAATATAAAAGGGCATATAGGGGAGAAGGACATAACATGATTAATATCGTAATGGTAAATAGGGGAAATTTTAGGAAGAGATTAGAATGAAAGCCCCCGGGCGTACTATTGAAATAAGGAGGGATTCTAATATATCTGCCGTCCCTGTTGTGCTTACTTCGTTAGTTTAATGGTGAATAATGTTAATATGTTTCTGAATAATCTATATATCCTATTCAATATTAGTAGTCACTTCAATTTTATAAGAGTGAAAGCTAATGATGTATTTATTTTGAAAAAAAGGCGATTATTACCACCAATAGGAATGGGAACAACATACTAATTACAAATAACAATAACTTAAAAAGCTAGTCTGTTTAAATTTTGAGTGTTTTGTAACTCCAAAAGTGATGGCACCACATCTCGTTGTCTCTTAGAATGAAAATTTGTTGCAAAATTACTCGAGCTGGAAGCATATATGACTTCAGTGTTAAACAAAGAGATTTACTTGCGACTATATTCAACACAGTGAGAAAAATCCTATATGGTAGGGCATCTGATTTCGAATGGATTTCCCAACTAATGCCATGTCTCCACAGATCTCTCTCTCTCTCTCTCTCTCTCTCTCTCTCTCTCTCTCTCTCTCTCTCTCTCTCTCTATATATATATATATATATATATATATATATATATATATATATATATATATATATATATATATATATAATATGTATATATATATATGTGTGTGTGTGTGTGTGTGTGTGTGTGTGTGTGTGTGTTTATAATTCACTGCAGGAAAAGGCCTCAGACATGTCAATTCATGCCGGATGTTTGTCAGTTTTCATCGACACGGCGCCCAGTACAGATTGGTGATGGTTGTGTACATAGCAAACCAACCTAGTATATATATAAATATATATATATATATATATATATATATATATATATATATATATATATATATACGGTATATGTAGAAATGGATGTTTGTATATATATATATATATATATATATATATATATATATATATATATATATATATATATATATATATATATATATATATATATATATATACGGTATATGTAGAAATGGATGTTTGATATATATATATATATATATATATATATATATATATATATATATATATATATATATATATATATATATATATATATATATATATATATATATATATATATGTATATGTATATATGTATATATAGGCGCTATATCCCCTATATCATAGCAATCCATGTTTGCCAACGGTTATATTCGTATAAGCAGAATAGTAAATTGCTGGATTAATGAGAGCTTTGGGTGTGGAGGAAATGTCCCCCTAAATCTTGATTAAGTCACTGGCAGCAGGGTGACGGATTGGGTTTAAGGCGATGGGCAAACTGTCTCTTATCTTTTACTCCTAATGCCTGGTGGTTGATCTTACTAGAATTAGTATAGACCGGGTCACTTGTCTTAGTTAGATAGCCAGTGCGCATCACAAGGAACTGGTTATCCTTTGATGTATCTAGCTAATGAAGCCTTGAGGCCCTTTGCATCAATAGGCATAGGAAGAGATGATGGTGATGATATATATATATATATATATATATATATATATATATATATATATATATATATATATATATATATATATATATATATATATATATTTGTCTTTCCTTCCAAAATATACCAGTTCACATTGTAGATATCTAGATTAGCTTGGCTATGAAGGTGGACATATGACGAGCTCGAAGAAGGTGAAGAGTCCATCGCAAGAGTTTATAATGGCAACATCTGGGATATGATTGGGGTATTGGGGGAAAGCCATTATACAGAAAACAAGCCTTGAATTTCACCTTAATCCTAGTGTGAAACAAAAAATAGAATAATTATGGAAGCAGATTTATCGAAACAGAGAGCGAGAACAAAAGACAGAGGCAGAGAGTAAGGAGCTGGAATGGAGTTGGAGAAGAAAGGTAAGCTGGTAATCTGTGGAGATATGTAGCATAAGTGGAGGAATCCGTTTAAAACCAGATGCCTTCCCTTATCAGCAATTTCTCGGTGTGTTGAGTATAGTGTTACTGATTGACATGGCAATTCATCTTTTGAAGTATGTCAATCTTTAAATTGTCTCCAGCTTATAAAAGACCTCGATATAAGTAAAGCAATGTCCCGTCATAGTTCTAAACAGATGTTTCAGCTGTATGGAAGGGCAACATAGAAATTTATTGGTAGTTATGACCTTTGTGCTGAAGCAATATAATTCCCGGTAACACTTTACCCCTACTGTTTCTGAAAAGACAGATACACTTAATTGCTGTTCTTATATGGAAACAATAGAATATGACGATTAGCTATAGATGTGTATGGAATTAATGCCTACCCTATCCCATGGAAAATATCCAAACGAATGATAAACCTTGGTTTAATAGTTTATGTAACCAGGTGTGCTATTATAGACACATCAAAAGAAAATTAGTAAGGAGTTGTAACCATTTCAACTACCATACTACCATTGATATCCATCAGGGAGTAAATGTAGTTTAGGTACATACGGTGAAAAAATATGGTTTTCAGACAACCAAATCATTAGAAAAAAATTTCAATTATCGTTCAAGAGCTTGGATAAAGTCTTTAGTTATTGGACCTAGTTTATCAACTGTTTCATTCCAAACAGCTATCAGAGAGAGATGGCTAACTAGCCCCATTGACAAAGCAGAACTATATGAGGGGTTATTAAGACTAAATACCCTACCAGCGATTTTCCTCCTGATACCTGTCATCATAAACCATTTCTCATCAAGATAGCTTTTATCAATGATCATTAAAACTATCCTCATTAGCATAATGAAGAAAGAGCCAGCTTGTGTTTTGCCATTGGTTTTAAACAATTTCGGGACTTTTTTTTTTTAGTGTTAGTATGTGAATAAATTTTGTTTGTTGCACTTTTTGTTAAATATGTTTGTGATAACTCTAGCACTGCGCATTGCCACCCAATTTCCATTACTCCCATATTATCGAAAGTTACTTTTAATGTGTGTTGGTAAAACGTCTAAATGTGTATGCTTAATGTAATAATCTGTTCCCTAGATTTCAGGTTTTCTTTCTCTAGAACCTTGGAAAAGTTAATACCCTTCTTACAATATCCAGTGCTGTACAAAAATCCCTTGATTGTGGTCAGAATATTTGGTGTAAGAATGTGGTATTTGGTGTTCCTCGCGGTAGTGTTCTTGGCTCAGTACAATTCGTACCATATACACATGATATGTGGCTTGGCTAGAAATCAAGCTTGTTGAATATGCAGTTGATGCTTCGCTCTTTGCATCAATTCCATCGCCATAATGTATATCAGGGGTTGTTGAATACCTCATTAGATATGTAGCTAAAATGAATGCATAGTGCAGATTATAGGAGATGAAGCTGAACATTGATAAAACTCAAACTATGGTTGTAAATAGGTCAAGGACAGTCGTTCCTCAACGTCCAAATCTCTACTATGATAATGTTTCTTTAACTATCTACAACTCCTTTACAATTTTAGGTGTTATTCTTGATTGTACATTTACTTGTGAGAAACGGATTCAGACGTTTTCTTCTTTAATTGCAAAAAATGGGCTTATTGAGAGAGTCTTTTGAGATTTTTGATGATCAATCTATTCCAATAAAAAGGTTTTACTTCTTTCATTCTACCTTGTTTCGAGTATTTTTTTCCTGACTGATCTTCCGCTGCTGACTCTCATCTTAATTTAATGGACAAAAACTTGCGTTCAGTTAATTATCTATGCATGTTGCATAATATTTTTCATAATTCTTACCATCCTTTACAACCAGATCTTCCCAGACGGTACTGTAACGGGCCGAGAGAGGAGTTGTGAACTCAAAGGCAGATTGAAAACGACTGAGTTATTTATTAAGGAACACTCTTCTTTATATACAAAACCTCAAGGCAACAGGACATGACCTGTTCGAGAGACAGATAATGTTACTGAGTAAAACGGAGACATGATCATTCAGGTTCTTTTTAGTGCGAGGGAAGAGCGCAGATACAAGCATAATATATACAAAATAATTATGTACAATTGCGTGACACACGGTTGGTACGTGGCTCCCCCCCTAAAAATGACATACTATACATGTTAAATAGGGCGCCCTGATCTAGAGAGGCGAACTGTAGGCGGGTCATCTGGCAGAAGATAAGCAGGTTTTAGACGATCAATGGAGACCCAGTCTTCTTTGCCCCGAATGTTTAGGAGGAATGCTTTCGGACTGCGTCGGATCACAAGGAAAGGGCCCGTGTAAGGGGGCGTTAGTGGTGGCTTGCTGGTGTCGTTGCGCAGGAAGACGTGCGTTGCAGAGTGCAAGTCCATTGGTATGTGATGCTTCGCTGGGGGCTTGTAAGTCTGGCGGCACGGAGTAAATTTTCCCACGACGTGACGTATGCGCTGGAGATCGTCGGAGGAGGTCGTAGAAGGAAATAAATTCGGCAGGGACGACCAACGGGTCGCCATACACCATTTCGGCTGCCGAGACGTCGAGGGCGTCTGTAGGAGTGGTCCTTAGTCCAAGGAGGACCCAGGGAAGCTGAGTAAACCAGTTGCAATCCTTGCAGCGGGAAATCAAAGCTGCTTTGAGGGTGCGATGAAAACGTTCAACCATTCCATTGGCAGCGGGGTTGTAGGCCGTTGTCTGATGTAGGGTGATGCCCAGGAGATTCGCTAATGACGTCCATAATTGAGAGGTGAAAGTTGTTCCCCTGTCAGAAGTAATATGCTCAGGGATACCGAATCTTGAAATCCATCCAGAGAGTAAGGCAGATGTACATGAGGCGGACGTTGCAGTTTCCATGGGAATGGCTTCAGGCCAACGAGTGGAGCGGTCGATGACGGTAAACAGGTAACGATGTCCTTGTGATGTAGGTAGGGGGCCTACAACGTCGACGTGAATGTGTGCGAAACGACGCTGAGGTTGAGGAAAGGGGCCCACTCCTGAATCCGTGTGTCGATGTACTTTGGAAGTTTGGCAAGAAGTACACGCACGGACCCAATCCTTAGCATCCTTAGAAATGCCGTGCCAAATGAACTTTGCCTTCAGCAGCTGTGCAGTAGAACGGCACGAGGGATGTGAAAGGCCGTGGATGAAATCAAACACCTGTCGGCGCATGGGAGCAGGAATCCAAGGTCGCGGTCTACCAGTACTGACGTCACAGAGGAGGGTGGTGTTGGAGTCTTCGAGGGGAAAATCCTCCCAACGGAGGGACGTGCAGGATGTCCTACAAGCTTGATACTCTGGATCCTGTCGTTGGGCTTCAGCCAGGGCGTTGTAATCCAATCCCAGTTGAATGGCAGCCAACGTGTTTCTTGACAGGGCATCGGCAACGGGATTCATTTTCCCAGGGACGTATTGGAGGGTGCAGTTGTATTCAGCCACGGCGGAGAGATGTCGGCGTTGACGGGCGGACCAGGCGTCAGACTGCCGAGTGAAGGCGTGCACCAGAGGCATGTGGTCTGTACGAATGACGAAGGGCGTACCTTCTAAGAAATGGCGAAAGTGACGGACAGCCAAGTGCACCGCCAGCAATTCTCGATCGAAGGTAGAATAACCCGATTCTGCCTTGAACAGTTTTCTGCTGAAGCAGGCCAATGGGCGGGGCGAGCCTTTGACCACCTGCTCGAGTACTGCACCAATAGCGACGTCGCTGGCATCGGTGGAGAGAAGGAGAGGGGCATGTGGGATAGGAAAAGTGAGAGCCGCAGCAGTTGATAGGGCCTTCTTTGCATTGCAGAAGGCTGCTTCTTGAAGGGGACCCCACTTCAGCTCCTTTGGCTTGCCCTTGAGGGAGGCGTAGAGGGGTGCAAGAGTGGCGGCAATGGCTGGCAGAAAACGGTGATAATAGTTGATCATACCCAAGAATTCCTGCAGAGCTTTGACGGTCGAGGGCGTGGGGAAATTCTGAACGGCTGCTACCTTCTCAGGGAGGGGATGGACTCCTTCAGGAGTGATACGGTGCCCTAAGAACGACACTTCGTTGGCGCCAAAGGTACACTTGTCGTACCGGACTACAAGGCCGTTTTGTTGCAGGCGGTCGAGCACGATGCGCAGGTGACGGAGGTGTTCCTCTTTTGAGGAGGAGAACACAAGTATGTCGTCCACATAACATACACAGAAAGGGAGGTCCCCTAAGATACCATCCATGAGACGTTGAAACGTTGCCCCAGCATTACGAAGGCCAAAACAGGAGTAATTGAAGGTGTATGTGCCAAACGGAGTGGTGATGGCGGTCTTGGGGATGTCTTCTGGGTTCATAGGCACCTGATAATACCCCTTCAGGAGGTCGAGCGTAGAGAAAACCTTCGCTTTGTGCAGGTAGGAGGTTACATTGGCAATGTTTGGGAGGGGGTAGTGATCCGGTTCTGTTTGCATGTTCAGGCGCCTGTAATCCCCGCACGGACGGAGGGAGCCGTTTTTCTTCAGAACGATGTGTAAGGGTGACGACCATGGGCTGGAGGCCTTTTGGCAAAGGCCCATTTTCTCCATTTCGGCGAACGTCTGTTTGGCGGCTGCCAATCGTTCCGGTGCTAGACGTCTGAATTTTGCGAAGACTGGGGGTCCCATCGTCTTGATATGGTGATAAATACCGTGCTTGGCAGGAACCGTGGGCGTTTGGCGAAGTTCTGGACGGAAAACTTTCGGGTACGACGTGAGGAGGTGGGCGTAGGCATCTGTGGGTGCGCTGATGTGGAGAGCGAGGTTAGAGGGGGCGGGTTGAAGAGGTGTCGACAAGTACGAGTCTGCGTTGACCAATCGTCGGTGGGCGACATCGACCAGAAGGTGGAAATGAGAGAGGAAATCCGCACCGAGGATTGGCATTGTGACGTCAGCAACGAGAAACTTCCAATTGAATTTACCGTTTCCGAACGATAATGTGAGGTTCTCGTAACCGTAGGTGGGTATCGCAGATCCGTTGGCAGCTACCAAGCGGACGTCGGCAGATGTAGACAGACTACGTTGTGCCTTGAAGAGTTTCCTTGGCAAAAGAAAACGACAAGCACCCGTGTCTACCAAAAATCGCACGCCCGTTCCTGCATCCTGTAAAAAGAAAAGATTAGAAACATGGGAGGCCACCGCCACAAGCGATGGCCTACTTACACGTTTTTTGGCCACTGACAATCTTTGGCACATTTCCTCGCGGTTGCCCCGAATCTGAAGTGGTAGTAGCAAAACTGCGGCGGATGGGAGGTAGTAAGTGGCTGTAGAAGTCGTTCGTTGGGGCGCAAGCGATTGGTGGGTGGTGGGCGGCTTTGTCGCCGCTTCGGCACGTCACGGGGTAGGCGTGTATGTCTTACGGCATTCATGTCAGCTTCGGTTGACGTTGAATAGGCATCCTCGTCGTCAGGGGTGGAGGCGTTGATGGAGGTCTTGAAGTGGCTGTCCATAAGGGCGTCGGCTTTGGTCATCAAATCCATTATGGGTAAACTATCGACATCGGGTATGGCAGCGCGCACAGGTTCAGGTAAACGGCGTATCCAAAGGGCACGGAGTAGGTTCACCTCACGAGGAGAGCCGTCTGCGGCAGGTTGAAGGCGAGCGATACTGGTCATTTCCCTGAGGGCAAGCGAAGCTCTTTGGTCCCCCAACGGTTGTTGCCAGAGCTGAAAAAAGCTTTGCTATACGGGCGGCTGGCGACTGCGAGTACTGCTGCAGAAGGTATGATTTGAAGGCGTCATACGCTATTGGGGTGTCTCCTTGTTCACAAAGCCAGTCGTATATTTCTGGGAAGGTGTCCTCGGGTATCGCCGCGAGAACATAATCCGCTTTGGTGGTTGAGCGAGTCACGCCCCTGATACGAAAGTGGACTTCAGCACATTGAAACCAAGCGAACGCTTCTCCGCTAGCGAACGGTGAAAGTTTCAATGGAGCAGCCGCAGTAGCAACTGCTGGGGTAGAGTCCGCCTCCGTCATATTACCAACGATGGAGGGGCGAGGGAGGTGGGGGTGGAAGGCAGTGGGAGCGAGTCGACTTCCGGGGTCACCAATGTAACGGGCCGAGAGAGGAGTTGTGAACTCAAAGGCAGATTGAAAACGACTGAGTTATTTATTAAGGAACACTCTTCTTTATATACAAAACCTCAAGGCAACAGGACATGACCTGTTCGAGAGACAGATAATGTTACTGAGCAAAACGGAGACATGATCATTCAGGTTCTTTTTAGTGCGAGGGAAGAGCGCAGATACAAGCATGATATATACAAAATAATTATGTACAATTGTGTGACACACGGTTGGTACAGTACCATTCTTTGCATTCAGATCTTCATAGACTGTACCATCTTATATGTAGTACTACTAGTAGGAATGCAGATAGTTCTAATAGTCTTGCCTTATCCATCATAAAGGTCAATACTACACACTATTCTAGAAACTTTGTTCTGGCTGTGACCAGATTGTGTAAACAAAATTCTTCCTAATCAGCTGGGTGGATTGGTAGAACTTCAGAAGTTCAAACTTGCAACAATTGTTTTATATGTTGAACAGGCTAGCATTGAGTCTGTATTTATATACTAAATTTATTTATGACATATCTAGTTTAATGTAATTAATGATTGTAAGATAATTTATATTCTTTTTTTCATTACTCTTAATTTATAGTTTATTTCTTTATTTCCTTTCCTCACTGGGCTATTTGTAGCATAGCTAATAATAATAATAATAATAATAATAATGATAATAATAATAATAATAAGTTGACCTTGATTTTTGACCGTGATAATCAAAAGTCCCTTGCTTTTAAAACTCAATGAGTTAGGCGGAGCCTTTCCTAACATTATTATTGAGTTTTTTAAGTAATATATTGCAAAGATTAGTTGTTCGTGGACATCATATGAGTTTGAAAATATATCTGCCTTTCCTCGGGGTAGTGTTCTTGACTCATTTTCATACTATACTGTATACGTATATGTGATTTGGCCTAAAAAAGTAAACTTGCTGAATATACATATGAATATAGAACTGGAATTGCCGAATTCCTTATTATATACCTAGCTTAAATTAGTGCATGGGGAAAATTATTGGGCCTGCCGATGAACCCTAATAAAATTCAAAGTATGATTGTAAGCAGGTCGATGACACTGGATCCCCGAACATTCAGAGCTCTGTATTTATAAAGTTTCTTTAACTATATACAAGTCGTTTAATATTTTAGGTGTGATTCTTGATTACATATTTACTTTTGAGAAATATATTCGATCTCTTCCTTCTTCAGTTGCACAAAAAATTGTTTTATTGAAAAAGTATTTTAAGATTTTCGGTGATCAATCTATTCTGATTTTTTTTTTAAATTGATTCTTTCAATTCTACCTTATTTCGTGAATTGTTCTGCTGTCGGGTATTCGGCTACTGACACTCGTCTTAATTTGTTGGACAAACTCTTAACTGTCTATTAAATTTCTTATTCCAGATCTAAATATTAATATCTGGTGCCGTCGTTCATTTAGTTCTTTATACATGTTCCATTGTGTAATGAAATTTCGTATTTGAAGGTTGAATCGGTAGATTTTCTGAAGTTCAAACTTGCAGCAAATGTTTATATATTACACCAGTTTGATGTAAGTCTCTCTTGATAGTTTATATATGATAAATATATTTTAATGTTGTAACTGATTTCAAAATATTTTATATTCTTTATTCATTACTTACATATAGTTTATTTCCTTTACTCACTGAGCAATTTATTCTGTTGGAGCCCTAGGGCTCTTAGCATCCTGCTTTTCCAAGAAGGGTTGAAATGATAATGATTTTATCATCCTGGGATATTTTTTTTTTAATAGATCCTTAGTCCTTCCTCCCTCTACTTTCAGACATTGCTAAAATCTCTCTCTCTCTCTCTCTCTCTCTCTCTCTCTCTCTCTCTCTCTCTCTCTCTCTCTCTCTCTCTCTCTCTCTCTCTCTCTCTCTATATATATATATATATATATATATATATATATATATATATATATATATATAAACATATATATGATAATAATAATAATAATAATAATAATAATAATAATAATAATAATAATAATAATAATAATAATAATAATAATAGTTTTCTAGCAGACAATTTGCCTGTTTTATCGAAAACTTGCTTGACCATAATGGGTCCGAGGTCAGATTCGTTAAATTGTATTCTATCAACAGTAGGTGGTTAGTGTCATCTTACATATTTCATTCAGATTTTGAATCAGGGAGTTGGGGGGAGGAGGTTGTATTCAAGAAACCTAAATCTATCTAGTCTGGTATTAAAGTTGTTATCGTTCTGGGGCCAAGAATGTAAGCTAGTACAGATTTCAGATAATATATTTTTTTTTCCCAAAGCGAAGTACATTTACTGCTAGTTTATCAGATTGGTAGATGGATGTTGAATGGAACTGAAATCCTTGGAAACTAAGCCATATTGTGCCATCTACCCACGATTCATTTGGAATTGACGCATGGTTCTGAATATCCCGTTATCTATTACTCTCATTGCCAGATTTGCCTTTCACACTAATTAAAAAATATAGCATGTAACGCTGTCACTGATATACACAGCTTTTGCGTTATCAGATTTAGAACATTACACTAAAGTCCAGGCATCGGGTTGGTGAGTTCGTTTTTCTTCTAGAGTGGTAATCGGGGATTACAGACCATCGTAGGAGTATGGAGGCGTTTTGCCACTTTTCATATGATGTTTGGATAGGAAACTTCCATTAGCACCTTAAGCACCAAAACAATGGGCCTCCATTCTGTGTAGAACATTAGCATCCCCTATAATTTATGTATCTTTGATTACATCTTTTTCTTTTATATAAAATTTTTCCCATTAAATTGGTTTGGTAATAATAATAATAATAATAATAATAATAATAATAATAATAATAATAATAATAATAATAATAATAATAATAATAATAATAATAATAATGGAGCTCCCAGGATATTTTGGCTTGATATTGAAGGCCATTTAATGTCTTTACTATTCTATAGTAGCATTAACGTTTGGCAGTCGGATTTTGGTCTGTTTAAATTAATTAGTTCAATACTTTTCTTATATGGGTTAAATATATTCATATCACTTCATGATTTTCTGTATATGTTAGTAGGTAGTAGATAGGCCAGGGCACCAGCCATCCGTTGAGAGACTACCGATAGAGGGTTGTTGGATCCTCTGACTGGTCAGAACAGTACTACAATGAATCCCTCTCTCTGGTTACAGCTCATTTTGTCTATGTCTATACATACACTGAAAAGTCTGGCCTATTCTTTCCACATTCTCCTCTGTCCCCTTGCACCTGACAACGCTGAGATTACTAAACAATTCTTCTCTCAAGTGGTAAACTACTGCACAGTAATTGTTCAATGCCTACTTTTCTCTTGGTAAGGATACAAGAGCCTCTTTAACTTGGGAAGTGCCATAGCCTCTGTACCATGGCCTTCCACTGTCTTGGATTTGTGTTGTCTTGCTTGAGGGTACTCTTGGGCACGCTGTTCTATCTTATTTCTCATCGTCTTGATTTTTTAAAAAGTTTTTATAGCATAAACTATAAGAACTTAAAAAAAAAACAAGATCTATTTTAATGTTGTCACTGTTCTTAAGGTGTTTTATTTTGATTGTTTATTACTTCTCTTGTAGTTTATTTATTTCCTAGTTTCCTTTCCTCAAAGAGCCAATTTTCCCTGTTGGAGCCCTTAGGTTTATAGCATCGTGCTTTTCCAATTAGAGTTATAGCTTAGGCTGTAATAATAATAATAATAATAATAATAATAATAATAATAATAATAATAACCACAACAACAACTACTACTACTACTACTACTACTACTACTACTACTACTACTACTACTACTACTACTACTACTACTAATAATAATAATAATGATAATAATAATTTGATGGTAGTAAAAAACACACACACAAGTACGCACAACCACAT
>NC_090732.1:101238047-101240547 GCF_036898095.1 Palaemon carinicauda
AGAATATTTATGGAACCTAGTTTTCCTTTAAGGCTTATATTTTCTTAAGTTATTAGCATTACCCAAAAAGTTTGATAGCCTCAAGAGCACACCAATGGGTCCTTGCACAAATATTATTGACATGGAAAATATTATGTTTACAATGTTGGTCGTTATGGACCACCCTCAGAAAAGTTATTAAAAGAACATGAACGGATTCAATAATACTGTGCAGTTTCCTTCGAGAATTAAGAATTCCGAAAACTGCTCAAGAATTAGTGAATTATTACTAACAAGGACATACAATAAAGATTTGTCCAAAAACATTAATGAAAACTTACCTCTACACATTCAGTTAGCAACATCTGCAGCCATTGGAACTAAAAAGCTTTGATTAGCCTTTTCCGTAGAAATTCTTTTAAAATAAAGTCTTTAAAGTATCTCAGTCTTTGACGGTTGAAGGATTTTTAGATGGAAAATAGCATCAAGGGACTTTCCTTCAAGGATTTTAAAGACGAGAGGAACCCCGTCCCCCCCCCCCCCAAAAAAAAAAAAAGGAACACTGATCTTCTATAGTTATTTTTACATCACCTTTTAAAGTATAAAGTTAAATTTTTTACGGAATTTTAGTTTTCCACGAATTATATTCTCCATTATATAAAGTACTCTTTATCCCTGTTTCAGTTTTATTTTATAAATACTGAGCACAACGCACTTGGAGCTAAAACTGTGATAGACCAAATTTCCGTTGGGAATAAATAAAACAAAAAATACCACCCATACATACGTATATATAAATATATACGCATATATAAATACATATGCATATATATATATATATATATATATATATATATATATATATATATATATATATATATATATATATATATATATATATGTGTGTGTGTGTGTGTGTATATATATATATATATATATATATATATATATATATATATATATATATATATATATATATATATATATATATATATATATGTGTGTGTATGTATGTATGTATGTATGTGAACATTAAAAACTTTCAGAGATGGCAAATTAATTTTAGTACTTCTGGAAGAATCTAATAAGACTTTCTTTCTCTCCTAAGGACTCCCCATATACTACAAGGTAATAAGCTAACAATTACAATGACGCCACGGATTATATATTGTAAAAAGGTAAAATTATCGTTTTCTAGTCTTAAAGAAAGCCATGGATATCAAATGACACTTGGGATACCATAAAAAAGGAGACAAAGACAGAAATTGATTGATGAATGTTTTAGAGGAAGTAATGAAAATTACAAGGTAAATCATGCGAAGTATTCCAGTATTTATAGTGAGGTCAAAAGAAAAGCCAAGAATGACTGAAGAAAATATTTAGACAGTAAAGCATATGAGACTGACAAAGCTAGGGATTCAGGGAGTGGCTATGGTGTAAGAATCGCTCATAGAATTAGTAATGTAATCTCGACTGGGCCAAGAGGAACTGCCATAAAGCCATCAAAACGAGAGACTGATCTGTTTATAATAACAGAAGATGAAGAAAGACAACGTTGGGTGAAACATTTTAGTGAGATTATGAATAGGAGATACGAAGGGAATACGATGAAATATCGGCCGACATGATACTGGCCGAAAATGAGGGGACTCCCAGAATACCTATAAGATTATTTTGTAGAATGTGGTGTGAAGAGGCAGAATCTGATGAATGGGGGTTAGGAGTGTTGGTGGAAATAGCTAAATAAAGGAGACCTGAGTGATTGCAATGATTACAGAGGCATAACACTTACGTCAGTTGCTATGAAAATATATAGTATGCCTATTCTAAAGAGACTGAGAGAAACATTGATGAAAAGCTGAGAGATGAACAAGCAGGATTTAGAAAAGGTAGGAGGTGCACTGACCAAATTTCCATTTTGAGACATGTACAGCAGTGGGTAGAATATAGAAATCCACTTTTGATGGCATTTGTGGACTAAGAAAAAACCTTTGATAGTGTGCACCGGCCATTTTTTTTGGGAGAGTCCTGCGTTTTTATGGAATTCCTTTTAAATATGTGAATTTTAATTACGTCTGTTCATGAGCATAGCAATTGCAAAGTTAATTTTAATGGAGTCTTATCAAATGAAGTCCCAGTGAATAGCAGAGCACTCCAAGGGAATGTGTTGTAACCCATGTTGTTTATCCTCCGCATGGATTTTGTAATGCGTAGAACAGTCGGAGATGGTGGAGAAGGATTAGAGTGGATTGGTGATAGAAAATTAGCACACCTAGTGTATGCTGATGCTGCTGTCCTTGTTAGCAGAACACCACAGGATTTGCAATGCTTGCTTACCAGAATACATGAAACATCACACGAGGTTGGGCTCAAGATCAATCGAAGAAAGACAGAGATGATGAGACCTGAGTATGCAATCGAAGATGCAATATCAGTTGACGGAGAAAGGATTAATGAAGAAGAAAAATTTAAGTACGAGTATTTAGGAACTACGATCTCCAATACAGGGTTTTAGAATCAG
>NC_090732.1:101253047-101255547 GCF_036898095.1 Palaemon carinicauda
TGTTGCATTTATGGATCTGGAGAAAGCATATGATAGAGTTGATAGGGAAGCAATGTGGAATGTGTTGAGGTTATATGGAGTTGGTGGAAGGTTGTTACTAGCAGTGAAAAGTTTCTATAAAGGTGGTAAAGCATGTGTTAGGATAGGAAATGAAGTGAGTGATTGGTTTCCGGTGAGAGAGGGGCTGAGACAGGGATGTGTGATGTCGCCGTGGTTGTTTAACTTGTATGTTGATGGAGTGATGAGAGAGGTGAATGCTCGAGTGCTTGGATGACGATTGAAACTGGTAGATGAGAATAACCATGAATGGGAGGTAAATCAGTTGTTGTTTGCAGATGATACTGTACTGGTTGCAGATGCGGAAGAGAAGCTTGGCCGATTAGTGACAGAATTTGGAAGGGTGTGTAAGAGAAGGAAGTTGAGAGTTAATGTGGGTAAGAGTGAGGTTATGAGATGTACGAGAAGGGAGGGTGGTGCGAGGTTAAATGTCATGTTGAATGGAGAGTTACTTGAGGAGGTGGATCAGTTTAAGTACTTGGGGTCTGTTGTTGCAGCAAATGGTGGAGTGGAAGCAGATGTACATCAGAGAGTGAATGAAGAATGCAAAGTATTGGGGGCAGTTAAGGGAGTAGTAAAAAATTTAGGGTTGGGCATGAATGTAAAGAGTTCTGTTTGAGAAAGTGATTGTACCAACTGTGATGTATGGATCGGAGTTGTGGGGAATGAAAGTGACGGAGAGACAGAAATTGAATGTCTTTGAGATGAAATGTCTAAGGAGTATGGCTGGTGTATGTCGAGTAGATAGGGTTAGAAACAAAGTAGTGAGGGTGAGAACGGGTGTAAGAAATGAGTTAGCAGCTAGAGTGGATATGAATGTGTTGAGATGGTTTGGCCATTTTGAGAGAATGGAAAATGGTTGTCTGCTAAAGAAGGTGATGAATGCAAAAGTTGATAGGAGAAGTACAAGAGGAAGGCAAAGGTTTGGGTGGATGGATGGAGTGAAGGAACCTCTGGGTGATAGGATGATAGATGTGAGAGAGGCAAGAGAGCTTGCTAGAAATAGGAATGAATGGTGAGCGATTGTGATACAGTTCCGGTAGGCTCTGCTGCTTCCTCCGGTGCCTTGGAAGATTGCGAGGCAGCAGCAGTAGGGGATTCAGCATTATGACGCTTCATCTGTGGTGGATAATGTGAGAGGGTGGGCAGTACCAGCCGAAATCGGTTGAGTCCCTTGTCAGGCTGGGAAGAACGTAGAGAGGAGAGGTCCCCTTTTCTGTTTCATTTGTTTGATGTCAGCAACCCCCCAAAATTGGGGGAAGTACCTTGGTATATGTGTGTATGTATGTATATATTCTTATGTATATATATATATATATATATATATATATATATATATATATATATATATATATATGTATGTATATATATAAATATATATACATGTATATACACTATACATATGAATATATATATATATATATATATATATATATATATATATATATATATTTATATATATATATATATATATATATATATATATATATATATATATATATATATATATATATATATATGTATGTATATATATAAATATATACAGTATATATATACATATAAATACATTATGTATATATATATATATATATATATATATATATATATATATATATATATATATATATATATATATATATATATATATATATATATATATGGAAGTGGGCAGTCATCAACTAACCATATCCATGCAATTAATGTGGTAATGCAAAAATCAGGAGAGTATTGCAAACCACTTTGTACTTCATCTATTGACTATGAGAAAGCTTTGGATTGTGTCAAAACCTCAGCAATAATGAAACCCCTTTAAACGCAAGGAAAAGAAGAATCTTATGTTACAACACTTTGATATATATATATATATATATATATATATATATATATATATATATATATATATATATATATATATATATATATATATATGTATGTATGTATGTATATATATACATATGTATGTATATATATACATATATATATATATATATATATATATATATATATACATATATATATATATATATATATATATATATATATATATATATATATATATATATAGAGAGAGAGAGAGAGAGAGAGAGAGAGAGGAGAGAGAGAGAGAGAGAGAGAGAGAGAGAGAGAGAGAGAGAGATGTGAACACATACACAGGAAGTACAGAGACCCTAAAACTTGAAAACTACATATAGTGATTAAGTACTTATTGTAAAAAGTTATTCAGGGTGACACCATCTCTCCTATATTATTCACAGAATGCCTTGAAGAAGTTTTTAAGAATTTACATTGGGAAAATATAGGAATGTATATTAATCGGGAATACTTTAGCTAATTAATATTTGCAAATGACAAGGTTGTGTTTAGTGAGTCATGGGAGGAATTACAAAAGGTAATAAAAGATTTGAATAGAGAAAGCAGAAATGTAGACAGTAAGTATTTCCTT
>NC_090732.1:101260547-101265547 GCF_036898095.1 Palaemon carinicauda
TTTAGGAATTCACATGTAGGAGGCCAATAAATGTCACTGATAATCAGATTATATCATGAAGCCACGTAAAGATCATTCAGTCAACATCAAGATCACAGACTGCTTAGAAACAGAGACTATAATAAAGTTATTAAAATTTCTATAATTTTGTCCTATTGCATGATCATGACACCTCAAACTTCATGTTGAAATTCCTCGATACCGTAAAATGTGTTTTTGGACTATACAAAAGGTCAGTTGGATAACATCAAGGTTACTTTGATTGAAAGCAGATGTATCTTAACTTAAAAATTTTAGGTTATATTGTTAGAAGCTCGTCTTTTATCCACACTAAAGTTCATTACGACAAAGTCATTCCTACTTGTCCTGACCAAGCATTTAGTACCTCTAACGTTCTTTATAGGTATTTTCATTAAGCATTTCAGTATCACAATGTTACAAACTTTTTACCGAAGCACCAGAAACAGAATTTTTAGTATTATTGATAATTATAATCTGGTCATACGGTTCATATTTTGCATGTTAGGCAAAAGCATTCCATTTCATATATTTTCCACCTCAGCGATTGTTGTTAGCGAGATTCTTGTTAATATTTTTATAATGGCTCTTAAATCGAAGTAACAAATCTTCTCTGAAATTTACTTCCAATCATTCCTCCAAGATATAAACAAGTTTACCTTTTTCCTGGAGATTGGTGAAATTACGATCTGATTGATTCATCTCGTCAAATTTCTCTTCTAAAGATCCCTGAAAGGTCGTCATCCTATCTCCTGCAACCTAATGCACAACGATTTTCTCCCTTTCCCGAAGAAATCAATACGATGGAAATGGCACCCTCTCTCTCTCTCTCTCTCTCTCTCCTCTCTCTCTCTCTCTCTCTCTCTCTCTCTCTCTCTCTCTCTCTCTCCTTCATTTATATAGCAGACTTTCCGTTTTATGCATAGAAAATAAACTGTCGGAGAACTGAGTTCTATAAAAAATTTGCTACTAATTAGAGTTGAAATAAGCTGTTTACGTTAGGGAAGAGGTTTCGAAGTGGAGGAAAACACCAAATTGGAGTAGGTGGGAAATTTCACGGTAATTATTTAGAAAGGTATCTCTCTCTCTCTCTCTCTCTCTCTCTCTCTCTCTCTCTCTCTCTCTCTCTCTCTCCTCTCTCTCTCTCTCTCTCTCTCTCTCTATCTCTCTCTCAAATATGTAGGTTGTTGCAAAGTCAGTTTTATAATTCAAATCAAATATATTTATTAGTGTTGCAAAACCTTAAAGGTATTAGATACCAATTTTGATTGCAATATAACGGTCGACATTTAACTTCTGAGGCCTCTGCTTCCGGGGTTAGTGACTCGAGAGACGACAGGCAACGTGGCATTATCATTTGGGTTCAGCAACCCCATTTGTGTCATTTATGCACTGTAGATATTCTATCATTTCATTATTCATGGGAATAATCGGTAGTACACACACATATAATTATACATATATACATATATATATATATATATATATATATATATATATATATATATATATATATATATATATATGTATATATATATGTATATATATATATATATATATATATATATATATATATATATATATATATATATATATATATATATATATATATATATATATATATATATATATATATATATATATATATATATATGTGTGTGTGTGTGTGTGTGTTTATTTATATATAAAAGTGTGTATACATATACATATAATGCATATATATATATATATATATATATATATATATATATATATATATATATATATATATATATATACATACATACATATATTATTTGGGGCATGCTACTTTACGCTTACCATTAATATATGATGTCTTAGTTTAAAGACTTTTTAAAGGTTTAAAGTCCACTCATGATTGACAGAAGCAAGGGACAGTGCCATTGCCCTATCAAGCAGGACAATGCCCCAGAGACTTACCATACATACATATGATCAGCGCCCATGCCCCCTCTCCACCCAAGCTAGGACCAAAGAGGGCCAGGCGGTGGTTACTGATGACTCGGTAAATAAACCTATATGCTCTTCCAAACCCCCATCCCTAACTCACAAGTATGGTGAGGTTGCAACGACCAAAGGAACAAACGAGTTTGAGCAGGACTCAAACCCCAGTTTGGTGTTCACCAGTCAGGGACGTTACCACATCGGCTACCACAAAATTCAAAGATAGCACCGCCCTGACAAACTGGGTTCCAGCTAGATTTCTGTATAAAATTAAAATTTAATTTATGTTTTTCATTTGATATTTGGTGCCTACACATATTTCGAACAACTTTTCTCCGTGATTCCTTGTCAGGATTACATTGGTTGAACATTGAAATTACACTTGATTATATATTCTGTGGCGGTAAATAATTCATCATCATCATATGCTCCTTATACCTATTGATCTCATCCACATATGGCACTCGAATAATCTCTCTTATAGATTGATTTCTAATCCTGTGCTACATTTTAACTCCCAATATTCCTCTGACGGCTTTGTTCTCAAATCTATAAATTTGTAGGATATTGTTTCTTTGTCATACCACGGCTCATGTCCGTACAGTAACGCCAATCTCACTAACCTGATATATAGCCTGATTTTTATAGGTAATTTCAGGCAGTTTCATTTCCAAATTTCACCTAGCTCTTGGCTAATTTGCGTGTTTTAATTATTCATTAAACTGAAACTCTAAGACCCCTGTATTAAGAGATCATAGTTCCTAAAAATTTAAATGATTCCACCTCATTAATCCTTTCCTCCTACCAATGATACTTCATCTTCTATTACATATTCCATTCTCATCATCTCTGTATTTCTTTTATTTATCTTGAACCCAACGTCGTGAGATACTTCCTGGATTCTGGTAAGTAAGCCATGCAAGTTTTGTGGTGCTTTGATAAAAAGGACAGCGTTATCAACGTACTCTAGGTCAGCTAATTTCCTGTTACCAATCCAGCCCAATCCTTCTCCACCATATCCAACTGTTCTATGAATTACAAAATCCATGAGAAGTATAAACATCAAAGGTTGCAACACATTCCCTAGGAGTACTCAACTGTTCACTGGAAATTCATTTTATAAGACTCCACTAACATTAACTTTGCACTTGCTCTGCTCATAAACAAACTTAATAAAATTTACATATTTAAGAGGAACTCCATAACAACACAGGACTCTCCACAAAATTTACCGGTGCACACTATCAAAGGCTTTTTCATAGTCCACAAATGCCATCAAAAGGGGATTTGTATATTCTACACATTGTTGTACCACATGTCTTAGAATGAGAATTTGTTCCGTACAACTTCTATCTTTTCTAAATTCATCTCTCATCTTTTCATCAATCTTTCCATCTAGTGTCCAGCCTTTCTTCATCTTCTATTGTGATAAAAGGTCCATCTCTCTTTTTGATGGGTATATGATTCTTCTTTTCCCCAGTAGAGATTTCATCAATAATTCTAAAAGCAATAGCCACTCCTGAATTCATAGCTTTGTCAGCCTCTTCTGCTTTCCTGTCTAAATATCCTCTCCAGTTATTCCTGCCTTTTCTTTTGACCTCATTTTCAATACTGGAATACTTAGCATGCTCTACCTTGTAATATTTGGAAACTGAAATGAGTGAAGGAGTATTAATAAAGGAAAAAGTGGATATTATTTGAAATAGAAAATTTCAAGATCAAATTTGAGAAGTCTTCTCAGAATTTTATGACCAATTTCACAAGCATTCCCCATCCCCAACAAAGCTTACGGTTTCACTCTTGGAATGGGATTGATGTTAGTTCTTCAGGGCCATTATCACTTGTCCAGCTGAGACTGAACTGGGAAGCTTACTCGCCCATCAGAAAATCTAAATTTAGAGCAGTGCTGTTCCTTATAACAAAATTATATTCTTACTGCTACAGCATATTCTCTGCAATAACGTAGTCTGTGATCTCAGCCAGGCCATCCATTCAGCTTTGATTATTTCTTCGAAGAAGTTTAAGATTCTACATATGCAACGATGTCGGAATAGCAATTTCCAGGATAACCCTGCTTGCGCAACACCGCCTAAGCTGTAAGGTTTACTCTTACCCTCAGATTATCAAGACTGGCTAGCTATGCTAGTCCCTGATTTCAGTTTTCTTGGAATGGCATCACTCCCCAAAGAAGCTTGTAGCCACGTGTCTCCAGTATTATCTCTTCAATGAATTATTTATAGCATTTGAATCCAGGTTGTGCATGCCTTTCCAATATTGAATACGCGTTTTGGGAAAGGTTTCTTTACATTTACAATTAATATGTAATGGCTCAATGGTGTCTAGAAATGAATGACATCTCTCCGGACCTGGTAGGTCTTAGAATATTTATTGAAGTGTAATTCCATAGCTCAGCCCTTGTGTCCGGACAAAGAATAATGTAAAAAAGTGTTTCATACAAGCCAGCTCCAAGTATTAAATAGAGAAATGTAAATTCAGTTTTCGTTTTATACTAAAATTTAAATGGAGCTTCGTTTGCTCAGAGAGATATTTTTTCGACGCCGCATTGACTATATATATATATATATATATATATATATATATATATATATATATATATATATATATATATATATATATATATATATATATAATATGTGTGTGTGTGTGTGTGTGTGTATGTGTGTGTGTGTCATGTAAGGACAGCTAACATTGCCAGCAGTCTTTTTCAGTATATGAATCATTGCCTCCACTATATTTAGTGGAAAGCTGCTAATGAGCTTATATTTTGCAAAAATGTTAAAAGAAACATAATTGAAGCATCCCTGATTAAGAACAAAATTGAAGAACTGCTAAACACCTGCCCAGATAACTAATACAAGCTGCATGCATTTTTGGTGAACAGTATTCTTTAACAATTAGCTTGTAAGTATTTGCTTATTTTTGTTCTGTTTGTACATCATCACAGAGGTTTCTTTGTAATTGTAATATATTTATAAATCATAAGACTTTGAGGAGGT